>NC_053499.1:149644678-149944678 GCF_905171775.1 Rana temporaria | reverse complement strand
GTACTTGCCTCGCCAACTTACGGCGGCGTAGCCTAAATGCCATAAGCTACGCCGCCGCAAGTATGCGCTCGCCATCCTGAATCTAGCTATCTGTGTGGATCTAGCATGGACTGAAATCTTTGGAAAGGCACCGGTATGGTGCGTCAGGCTAAATACACTATTGACCAAACACTTGTGGACACCTGACTATCATGCCTACTATATTACTCCAATGATTAAGTTCAGGTGTCTCCGGCGAAGGGCACTGATAATACCATATTACATCACACAAAGACATTGTAGACCATTGTGCTCTTCCAACCTTGTGGTAAGTTTGGTGAAGACCCTTTTCTGTTCCACCATGACTGTGTAGCCCTGTGTAGAAAGCCAGCTCCATAAAGAAATGGTGTGACCAGTTTGGTGTGGAGCAATTCAAGTGTCCTGCACAGAGCCCTGACCTCAACCCTACTGAACACCTTTAGGATAAATTGAAATGCCAATTTGTGAGCAAGGTCTTCTCATCTAACATCAGTGCCTGACTTCACAAATGGGCACAAATTCCCAAAGACACCCTCGGAAATCTTGTGGAAAGTCTTCCAAGAATGCCCCTTAAATTGGCGGCCAATGCGAGGAACAGACAGCTAAAAAAATCAATGGGTCCCAAACAGCTGGTACTGCCAAAAGCAGGGAAGAATGGGAAAGGAGAGGTTGCCACTCAACTCCATATTAATGACCACAGTTTTGGAATGGGATGTCGAACAAGTTATTAAATCCGTCAGATGGACCCCTGATATCTCCCCATAAAGAGGACCTGTCATTTACCAAATGCTAGCCCCTAGAAGTAAAAATATATTTTTTAAATAAACCAAAATAACGCAAGTTTTGGCAAGTGCCAGCAGTTTAGTGGGTGGGCCTGAAGCAGACTGCTGATAGGGTGAGCGCCAACCCATGGAACAGGGCTAAAAGGTTGTGTTTATGATGCATCGAGCAAAAAACTTTCGTTCATTTAGGGTTAATGTCTACTTTAAAATCAGATTTTATTTTTATAGCTCATGTAATGCATGATACCATGCTGCGTAACCTTCCCGCTTAATAACTACAGAGGGCGGGGCTTGGAGCCCGAGGGCAGTTTGGCTTGCATTTCCTCTGGCATGAATTCACAATAAATAAGCACTTTGGGTGCAGAAACCGGATGCTAAGGTCATAATAAGCGTAACCTGAGTATAAATGTAATGGCTTAATGCGTGACCATTAGAGCATTTCATTAAATTGACATCAGAACCCCGATGGTAACCTGTGACCGAATAACCAGCGATGGACCACCGGAGCGCGGTCATGACGCTTTTCACTTAACGTGGCCACAGCTGTCGGCATCGGAGTATCAGCGATGTTTACAATAATGACGAGTAATCTGCTCTAACGACTGCGTCTACTTAAGTCCCATAACATGCTATTTCAGAAATGACCAACGTAAAAGCGATGTTTATATCCGCCCCATCGCCGCACCGACACCTTTACAAAGCCAAAGGCAATTTCTCCCACTTACCAGCTAAACGCAGATCTGATTTAAGATGTGGTAAAAGGGGGGGGAGGGTAAGCGCTGTCCCCCCCCCCCCCCCCCCCCTCTCCGTATGCCGCCAGTGCGGAAAACATTTCCTTTGTAGGGAAATTACATTTATATGTAGGCTAGTAAAACGGAGTTTGATGAAGTGACTATTGTAAGATAATTTTCCGAAGCATTAAAATCCCCCCGCGCCGCGCCGTCAGCTCCCATAAACTCATGGCTGATAAAATCCTCCTCTCCAAGTTTATCCGCAGATTTAAGCCAATCAAAACCTAATCACTCGCCGTCATAAAAGGCAAGCGGGTAAACAAATTGAAACATCGCGCCGCACTTGTCTGTAGTGCTGTTGAGAGAAGTTTATTTTGGAAACGCAAGTCTGTTTACACCCGCCTGTCCATGGGAATTCATGAACTGAAATGCATGAAAAACGGACAGGTGGACCTTATCGGATCGCCCGTGTGAAAGGGGCCATAACTTCTTTAGCGCTGCCACCTCCCGGCCCTTTAAGAGGTTTATGATGCCGAGGGCGGGGCTTAAGACCATGCGGCTGCCGTGATTGGCTGTCATGGCCGCCACGTGACCCGAAAAACTGGCTCTAGGCACAGGTGTATTGACAGCAATTGATGCAAATATGCGGCCCCTCAGCACTAAGGACCAGATGCCCAGAGGCTGCATATTTGCGCCAATGAGATGAAGGGATTGTAAAGTCTCAAGCTTATTCTATGTCTATGCATTAAAGTGGATGTAAACCCAATTCAGGGCACATATCTGCAGTATTTTGTTATCTCTCTTAAAAGAGCCAAGTCCCAAATCTCTCTCCTGACCCGTTCCTCAGACACATCAGATACAAATACAGCCTGACATTTCTTTCTGGGGAGGTTGCTATAAATAGATTAGCAGGGAGCTGGCCCTGTTACAAAACACCTCCTGAGAGTCTCTGCCTATGATGAGAGGGGGTGTGTGCCTTTCCTCCAATCAGCATATTTAGCTATCTTGGCTGTATGCCCAGACATCACACTCTGTGTTAATCTGGAAGAGAAATTTTCTAACACGATCTGAACTTTCTAAACAGTATATAAATGTGAAGACAGCAGATATAAATGTAAAACTTATGTAGGGAGATTTGGTTCATCCCTGTGTATCATCTGAGGCTGTTCACTTCACTGGGTTTATACATCCACTTTAAGGTGAAAAGCCTTCTTTGCTGTAGCTGCCCCCAGGGCCCCCCCTCTTTTTAATACCTGAGCCCATCCATTCCAGCGATGTGCACAAGCCCAGTGGCTCCAGCTGCTGTCTCTGTCCTCATTGGATAGAATAATTGGCTCTTGCTCTTGGAGCTGGGGGGCGTTGTCAATGGACGCAGCAGCGGGACTCAGGAGCGTGCCCGTATCGGTGCCCCCATGGAAAGCGTCTTTCTCTGTGGGGGCATAAGATAAAAGGGAGGAGCACCGGCGCGGCACCCCAGAAGAGAAGGATCAGGGCTGCTCTGTGCAAAATCCTTGCACAGAGCAGGTAAGTATGACATGTTTGTTATTTTTATAAATATTGGGGTAGATTCAGAAAGACTTACGACGGGCGTATCAGTAGATACGCCGTCGTAAGTCCGAATCCGCGCCGTCGCAACTTTAAGCGTATGCTCAAACTGAGATACGCTTAAATGTTGCTAAGATACGACCGGCGTAAGTCTCCTACGCCGTCGTATCTTAACTGCATATTTACGCTGGCCGCTAGGGGCGTGTATGCTGATTTACGCCTAGAATATGTAAATCAGCTAGATACGCCTATTCCCGAACGTACGCCCGGCCGTTGCAGTACAGATACGCCGTTTACGTAAGGCTTTTTCCGGCGTAAAGTTATCTCTGCTATATGAGGCGCAGCCAATGTTAAGTATGGACGTCGGGCCAGCGTCGTTTGAGTAAGTCGTTCGCGAATAAGACTGGGCGTAATTTACGTTCACGTCGAAAGCATTGGCTTTTTGCGGGTTAATTTGGAGCATGCGCACTGGGATACTTTCACGGGCGGCGTTCGTAAAAAGCGGCATTTACGCGGGGTCACGATGATTTCGCATAAAACACGCCCACATCTTACACATTTCAATTAGGCGGGCCTACGCCGACCAATTTACGCTACGCCACCGCAACTTACGGAGCAAGTGCTTTGTGAATAATGCACTTGCCTGTCAAAGTTGCGGAGGCGTAGCGTAAATAGGATACGCTACGCCTGCACAGAGTTACGCGCTTCCTACCTGAATCTGGCCCAAAAAAATTAAACCCCATTAATGAGTCAGTACATGAGTCAGTTGCTGTATATTGTGATATGTCAGAAATACATTCCTGCAGACAGGTCCACTTTAATAAAAAAAACTCTCTGCAGGTTCCCGTTAAATTGGCCGATTGATGCCGCTGTTTGTCTTCTTTCCAAGGTGCAAGTAGCAAGCGATTTGTTTGTTTGCGGAGAGGCAGGCAGGTGCACATCCCTCGCTTTCTTCCCGTCTGCCTTTGGTCCAAAACAACGCTCCCCCTGGACATTGTGACACAGCAGCGCGGCGGCAGATGTAGACGCTTTGCCTCTCCTCACCTTTTCATGGAAATGCTCTGGAAGCAGTGATTGTGAGCAGCTGCGGATCCACATCCGGCTCCCGCCATTTACATATCCATCGTGATATTTGCTTTCTGCTAACAGTCATTAAAGAGAGCCGCGGATTTCCTCCTCTGATTATCATTTTCTTTAATTAGTTTTCATCTACTGGTCCAGCGCTAGTGTTTAAGGAATTATCAAAATTTAGTTCAGAAAAGAATAAATTATCTGCCAGGTTAAATGTATTTGTTTTTGGCTGAACCATGCAAGCCGCTAACCCTCAATTCATTTTTGTCCTGCATACACACGATCGTGAAAAAAAATGCTCGAGCAAAGCGCGGTGACGTACAACACGTACGACGGGACTATAAAGGGGAAGTTCCGTTCAGATGGCGCCACCCTTTGGGATGCTTTTGCTGATTTCGTCTTAGTAAAAGATTGGTGAGAGAGACGATTCACGCTTTTCAGTCTTCGTTCTTTTTTTAGTCTGTTACAGCGTGACGAATGTGCTATCTCCATTACGAACGCTAGTTTTACCAGAACGAGCGCTCCCGTCTCATAACTTGCTTCTGAGCATGCGCGTTTTTTTTCACATCGTTAAAGCCCACACACGACAGTTTTTCACGACGTTAAAAACGACGCCAAAAATTAGAGCATGTTCTAAATTGTTAATGCCCATTTTTCACGTCATGAAAAATGCTCTGGAGCCCACACACGATCGTTTTTAACCACTTCCCGACCGCCTCATGTAGATATACGTCGGCAGAATGGCACGGACAGGCACATCAACGTATCTGTACGTGCCTGCCTAGACGTGGGTCGGGGGTCCGATCGGGACCCCCCCCCCCCCCGCTACACGAGGCGGTCGGGTTCCCTCGGGGAGCGATCCGGGACGACGGCGCGGCTATTTGTTTATAGCCGCTCCGTCGCGATCGCTCCCCGGAGCTGAAGAACGGGGAGAGCCGTGTGTAAACACGGCTTCCCCGTGCTTCACTATGGCGCTGCATCGATCGAGTGATCCCTTTTATAGGGGAGACACGATCGATGACGTCATTCCTACAGCCACACCCCCCTACAGTTGTAAACACACACTAAGTGTACACTAAATCCTACAGCGCCCCCTGTGGTTAACTCCCAAACTGCAACTGTCATTTTCACAATAAAGAATGCAATTTAAATGTATTTTTTGCTGTGAAAATGACAATGGTCCCAAAAATGTGTCAAAATTGTCCGAAGTGTCCGCCATAATGTCGCAGTCACGAAAAAAATCGCTGATCGCCGCCATTAGTAGTAAAAAAAAAAATAATAATAAAAATGCAATAAAACTATCCCCTATTTTGTAAACGCTATAAATTTTGCACAAACTAATCGATAAACGCTTATTGCGATTTTTTTTACCAAAAATAGGTAGAAGAATATGTATCGGCCTAAACTGAGGAAGTTTTTTTTTTTATATATATGTTTTTGGGGATATTTATTATAGCAAAAAGTAAAAAATATTGCATTATTTTCTTCAAAATTGTCGCTCTATTTTTGTTTATAGCGCAAAAAATAAAAACCGCAGAGGTGATCAAATACCACCAAAATAAAGCTCTATTTGTGGGGAAAAAAGGACGCCAATTTTGTTTGGGTGCCACGTCGCACGACCGCGCAATTGTCTGTTAAAGCGACGCAGTCCCGAACTGTAAAAACACCTTGGGTCTTTAGGCAGCATATTGGTCCGGGGCTTAAGTGGTTAATGACCATTTTAAACAATTTCATTTTTTTCACGTCATGAAAAACGGTCGTGTGTACGCGGCATAACAGATAGCCAAAAAGATCAGTGGTGTCAGCGGGAACTTATTTAATAGGCAGACATTTCTAATCACTCAAGGAACGCCCAGCAACCTCTGGAGGAACCTCGGATTGCGAGTTACGCGGTTAAAGAGCGTTTTGCAATACAAGCACTGTATTTCCTAAAACCCTAACTCTGTCTGCAAGTGTTGTTTGCCAGACTGACACATCGCACCACCGATCGCCGCGATGCGCACCCCCACGGGCGTACGGTGGCTGTTATCCTGCTGGACGTCATATGATGTCCAGTCAAGATAACTGAACCACTGCCCGGCCGTCATTTGCTTTAGGCCGGGCGTGAAGTGGTTAAAGAGGAAGTAAACCCTCTCAATTTTTTTTTTAAATCATGCAAGAGAAAGGCATAATGAGCTAGTATGCACAGCATACTAGCTCATTATGTGGCACTTACCTGAGATCGAAGCCCCCGAAGTCCTCCTCGGTCCCGTCCACCGCCGCTGCCATGTCCGCTCGTAGCTACTTCCTGTTATCGAACCAGCACACATCAGTGCATTCCTTATTGCAAATATCTCCTTAACTGTGTAGGTTTAGGAGATATTTGTTGCACCTACAGGTAAGCCTTTATCTAGGCTTACCTGTAGGTGCAAGGTGAAAGGGGGGGGGGGGGTTACAACCACTTTAATGGCCACGGCAAGAAGGGCAACTCCGCAATAATGGTCATGATGGGAGGGTCAACTCCATATCAATGGCCATGGTTTTGGACTAGAATGGCCAACAATCTCATAGAGGTATGATGGTCAGGTGTCCACAATAGGGTGACCACCAGGGTTGGACTGACCATTACGGGGCCCCATCAGGGTTGCAGGCTCAGTAAAACCAGGGACAGTATGTAAAAATCTGTGTTTTTTTTACATCTGTCCCTGATATGTCCGAAACCGACATGCTTTTGATGTGAAAATCTCAAGACTTTAGCTGCCCCGCCTCTGCACTGCCTCCTGGCATGGTGGCCATCTGTAAGCCCGGGGGCCCCATAATCTTCTATTGCCCGGGGGCCCCATGAGTTGTCAGTCCGCCCCTGGTGACCACATTTCCAAACTACCATTCAGGGACACCCTCCCTTCTTAAAAATCAGCTTGTACTGTAACGAATCACAGCACAGTGATTGAACACAAGAGGCGGGATTTATGATTTCTCCAATCACAAGCAGGGGGCGGGGACTGTGCTCTTCCAGGCATTCCCGGCCAGGACAAGTACTGTCAGTGAGTAAAGCGGTGATGTGGCGGCCTTTTTTGGGGGCATCAGATTGGCCCTGGGTGGGGGGTGGCTGTGTCAGTTTCATTCTGGGACACTGTATTGTCCTGGAATGAATGTGCCCGGGACAGACCTGCAAAATGCGGGACTTTCCCAGGCACTCCGGGACACGTGGTCACCCTAGTCCACGAATGTTTGGTTATAGTGCAAGTATATAGAATGGTAGCGGGGGGGGGGGGGATTAAAGCAAACCTGTTGCTTTGTTGTAAGTTTTCATTTCTATATCCCTCGTCGTCAAGTTGCCGGCTCACAAGAGGCATCCAGAAGTGAAGGCAAAGCTTTTGTACGAGAACAGAATGAATGTGCATTGCTGCTATGGAGACGCTCTTCCCTGACCCTGAAATGTATGAACTTAACATACATCTCGCGGTAGACAAGACATTTTGTCTCAAAAATACTTTTTTTTTTTTTTTTTACTGCTTTTTTCTTTCCCCTTCAGTTTCGCGCATTGTTCTTCTTCTTTCATCGGAGAGATAAGTTGATATAATCCATCGCAGAATAGCCGGTTTGGAAAACAAACACATTCTGGTCGGTTTCATGCTGCCAGACAAAGGACATTTAGAAGTAATGTATTATTTGTGAGCTCGCGCAGCACAGAAGGCTGTCTGACATTGTGCATGATGCATCGCAGCCGGGAGCGCGGCGTAGGACGAGGGAGGGCACCGGGAAGGCACGCGGCGCCTCTGATCACCGGCTAGGAAGGTGCCGCTTAAGAGTTGCCGCCATCACAGTGACAGATGGCAAAGCGTTAAGTTATTGTATGAGTCAATGTTGAGATTGAAATTGCGCGCGTGTGCCTAAATGGGCTATCAATTACACCAGAAGGAAGATGATTCACCAACATTTGAGGAACCCGCAAACACGGTTGAAAATCAGTTAAAGTTTTTTATTTTTGTAGGAGAATGAAATGTTTTAGAATTCTCTGCTGTCAGAGAGCCAGAAAGTAATATTTAGGAGAGAACGGAGAGCTGCCTTGTCCTTCCCATCCAAGATTACCAAGTTGCTGACCTGGAATGGGTATGTAGGTAGTGAGGTAGGGACTTTGTAACAGTTCACAATGCACCCTCTCCTCCACAGGTATCTACTCTAGTTTATTTGTCCAAAAGTATTAGGACACCTGCCTTTTCCCGCACATGATATATAGAGGTCGACCGATATGGGTTTTTCTCTGGCCGATGCCGATATTTAGAAAGCGGGGCGGCCGATATATGATGCCGATTTTTGCAGCCAATATTTTAGGCCGATTTTTAGAAAAAAAATTTGATGGCACTAATTGTCACTAGCAGAAGGCACTGATTGGCAGGTGGCACTTATTGGCACTGGCAGGTTGCAGTGGATGGCATTGAAGGATGGTACTAGCAGATGGCACCGATTGGCAGGTGGCACTTATTGGCACTGGCAGGTGCAACTAATTGACACTGGCAGGTGGCACTTATTGGCAGAGGGCACTGGTTGGCAGATGGCACTGATTGGCACTGGCAGGTGGCACTAACAGGTGACACTGGCAAGTGGCACTGGCTGGCACTGACTGGCAGGTGGCACTAATTTACACTGGATGGCAATAGTTAGCACTGGCAGATGGCACTGGTTGGCATTGGCAGGTGGCACTGATGGCTTTAGTTGGCAATGGTAGGTGGCACTGGATGGAAGGTGGCACTAATTGGCACCGGCAGGTGGCATAGGGCACTGGATGGTGGCACTGTTATTGGCACTGGCAGGTGGCATATGGCACTGGATGGAAGGTGGCACTAATTTGCACTGGATGGTGGCACTGTTATTGGCATTGGCAGATGGCACTGGACGGCAAGTGGCACTAATTGGCACTGGCAGGTGGTACTGGTGCAAAAAAAAATTGTTACCCCCCTCAGTACAGACCCTCTCTCCCTCCAGTATAGACACCCGCCCCCCTCCTCAGTACAGACCCCCCCCCCTGCCCCCCGTAGTACAGTCACCAGAGAGCGGTGTGTGTCCCACGAGCATGGGCCCCTCCTCCTCTGTGGGTGTAAACAGAGAGGAGGGCCGCCGCGCTGGGTGTACCAAGATGGCCACGGCTCCGGAGCTAGGCCGAAGCCGCAGCCTTTCCTGATGCTGTGACCGCGGCGGCAATCCGCGATTTGCCGCCGCGGTCACAGCATCAGGAAAGGCAGCGGCTTCGGCCTAACTCCGGATCCGTGGCACCATTAGCGGCCATATAATATCGGCCTAATTTGGATAAAAATCGGACGATGCCGATTTCTCCAAAACGGCCAAATATCGGACGATATATCGGTCTAACTGCTGACTTTTAATATTAGGACACTTACCAGTCTAGGGATCCCGCAATGTCGCCACCGCAGCCAATTTTTGGATTCGGCTTTTGGGTGCTGCCGCCGACATTCGTGGTAAGGGCAACCGACAGTGAAGCCTTTCAGCTTCACAGCCGGTTCCCTACTGCGAATGCGCGAAGCGAGCTGCGCTTTCTAACTGGCCCAAGAAGGAGCAGGGGGGCCGAACTTCAGAGGGGCGTCGTCACGGCGCAGTCTCCCAGAAGTGGGGATGGGTACCTGTCAAAAACGGGTCTCTATTCCCCCTCCCCCGAAAGGTGCCAAATGTGGCACCGGAGAAGAGGAGGAAGCAGATAAGCGGCGCTTCCACTTTTGGGTGGAACTCCACTTCAAACAGAAAATGATGAGTATACGATAGGGATGATTTAGCCCAGTGCAGTGTTTAGTGACGATCTCTGAACACCACTTAAGGGTTATTTTAAGGCCAAATCAGGAATTCTAGTTAAACCTTGAGACTCAAGCGCAGTGAACACTGAATGGACAATAAAATGTTCTTTCTAACTCTATATATATTCCAGGCTGTTTGCTCGAGTGCAAGATCTGTCGAAGGGACGTTTAATTGCCGCACATTTGCATTATTCATCCATTCACAGGCACGCTTTTGAATCTAATTTTCCCCTAAAGAGCGTTATTTATGGGAGGCGATAAAACGTAACTTCGCCAACAATATTCTCTTCTTTTTTTTTTTCTCCTTTTTTTTCACCCTTCATTTTAATTCTGTATTAAAGTCTCCAAGACTGTTGCTGCTGTAATGCGGCGGAATGACATATTTACTAAGCACTGATTACAAAGTGATGCTTTGAAATAATTAATTACAGCTGTTTCTGGAGATGTGCCTGAATACATAACAGATGATCAGTCTCCGCGCTTAAATCGCTGCGCAAGTGATTGAGCTAATGGCTGTTGAACTTTAATCTGAGCTGATGTAGTGGTTTAAAGTGGATCTCCCACGGCCATACGTTTTTTTTTTTTCTAATAGGTCAATCGTTAATAGTAAAGATTAGAAGAACTCACTTATTTGGTGTGCAGAGTCCACTTATTACCGATTCCGTCTGCGATTTACACTTATATGCTGGTCGCAGCGCCGTTCCCATTTTAACTGTGGGCATTGAAAGCCCACAAGCAGCCACTTCCTTGTTGAGCGGCTCAATCCCGCGCATGCGCACTAATTACGGGGAGTAGCGGCGTCAACTACTTTGTTGCCATCACAACGGCAGGCGTCGTTAGGAAAAGTTACCGCCCCGTTGTGATGTAAACACAGCATAATGTAAGACCTCACCACACACAGCTCATTTCCTGGTTCGGAAATCGCGCAAGATTTGGTATGAAAGCTCCGCAATGAACACTGAGAGCTATGCGAGAAGCTCCCAGAGCACACTGCGTGGTACGGGAAGTGACACAATGCTCGAAGAATACCCGCAGTTGTGCAGACCGGAAGCCTCATCAAACTAAAGGTACTGTACAGATCTGAAAATGAAAAACCTCCGTTTTAAACATTTTTAATGTCGGCAGTACAAATAGGCTAATGTTGCAATTAGGGTGGAGCTCCGCTTTAAAGTGAACCTGTTGCTTTGCCCTGCCTAATCCAACATGGCCTACTGCACCACAAATTTACCACCCCTTTGTCACCCCACCGCCTGGAGAGAAGAGAGCTGGCCTTGTGTAAGTTCCAGCGACTCTTTTTCTCAACCCTGTCCCTGCTAGGTAATTGCCTAAACACCCAAATTTTTTAATCTGAATCTGGGGCCATATTAGAAATCATGGGGCCCCTGAACAGCCTGAGCTTGACCATCCCTTCTGTAATGATGTAGGCTCATGTTCAAGCTCCTGCTGTCTGCCTATTCTTGGTGTTAAATCATCACTTGGTACCAGAAGTGGGGTCAGAAAAATCATGGCAGATACCGGCAACACAAAGTCCATTCCATCCCTGGATATGGAATCAGGGAATGTATCTGAAAACAATGTCACAATGGAGGGAGCTGATAGAGCTTGTGTTTGCAGGACTAGATGCAGATAAATGGTCTGATCAGCAAAAAGCATATACATCATTACATCTTCCCCCAGACAGTGTGTGTTGTGGAGAAACTTGGGTTTGGCAGAAGGTGGGAGGTGTATAGAGCTCAAGGGTCAAAGGCATACCTCCCAACTTTCTGAGCTGGGAATGAGGGACACCTATCAGCAAAAGCATGTAGGCATAAGACACACCCCTTGTCACGCCCCCTTAATGGAAAATTGTACAAAAAAATAAGATTGGTTGAACCCACAAGTGCTTTTTTTACCACTACTATTTCTTTATATTGGCTTTTGGAATTTACAAATGCAGCAATTTAGAAATCAGATGAAAGGTTTAGCACTGGGAAACACTTTTTGATAGATAAAAAGTGCATTTTATATACATCTGTATAGATCAGACCAAAATGAGGGACAAATTAGAAGAATGAGGGACAGAGGGACATTGCTCCAAATCAGGGACAGTCCCTCGAAATCAGGGACAGTTGGGAGGTATGGTCAAAGGTATGTAACACACATAGTGCAGGTATCAGGTGTATAGAATGTACTAAATGCAGATGTCAGGAGTATGTAATGTACAGAGGGCAGCGGTCAGGCGTGGGTAGTGTACAGCCAACTTCTGGGCATTTCTGGAAGCGTAATCCTGCAGTCTGCAAAAATGGAAAAAAAATAAAGTTCCCTGGCCCTATTTGTTTAGCGGGTTGGGGGAGAAAAGGGGGGCTATTTAATGACTTTTGGGTGCAGGCATTGTAATCTGCAGTGCCACGTATCCTGACAATTAAAGTCCGGGTCTGCCCTAGTGGAATGATATAGAAGAGGCCAGGACTTAAATTATCGGGAACCGCACTGCAGAAGATTACTCCACCTGCACCCAAAAGTCATTAAATAGTTCCCTTTCTGCCCTTGACCCCTGCTGAATAAATGAGGCCTGGGGAAGTGCTTTTTTAATTTCTACAGAGCATTGTGCCTAGAACTTTGGAGTCCCCGCCCCCTGAAGAATTGGTGGGATGGGGTCTGGTCCTGGTGGGGCCCCTTTTTGGCAGCCCTGGGTCCCAAGTCTTCTTTCCTCTGGCCTGCAGGATTGGAAGGTCCTTCTTTGAGGGTCCATGTTATTCCATGGTGACATTAGCTTCTAACTGGCTATAAGAAGAATACATTGTCAGGATTCTTACAGGGTCCTGAAGATTGAAAGTGGTGACATCATGATGACTTGAGGGGCTGCAACAAGATTGGTTAACCAGCCAGGAATGCAGCAGAGAATCAATGGTATTCAATGTCCAAAGAGGCAACACAGAGGGTTACATGACAGCGGACTTAGGTATATTACAGTACTCGCAGAATCCCTGCCTGGTCTTCCAGGATTCCCTACAGGACCACTGCCAGGTCTTCCAGGATTCCCTGCAGGATCACTGCCAGGTCTTCCAGGATTCCCTGCAGGATCACTGCCAGGTCTTCCAGGATTCCCTGCAGGTCCCTGTCTGGTCTTCCAGGATTCCCTGCAGGATCACTGCCAGGTCTTCCAGGACTCCCTGCAGGTCCCTGCCCGGATTCCAAGATTCCTTGCAGGACAAGAGCCATGTCTTCTTGGATTCCTTACAGGATCCCTGCCAGGTCTTCTGCAATTTCTTTCAGGATCCCTGCCAGGTCTTCCAGGATTCCTTGCAGGTCCCTGCCCAGGCTTTCAGGATTCCTTGCAGGACAAGAGCCAGGTCTTCCAGGATTCCTTGCATGATTCCTGCCAGATCTTTCAAGATTCCTCACAGGATCCCTAATGGGTCTTCTAGGATTCCTACCTTGTCCCTGCCGGTTCTTCCAGGATTCCTTGCAGGACAACAGCCAGGTCTTCCTTGTAAGATCCCCTGCAAGGTTTTCTAGGATCCCTAAGACTTTCACTACCTCCAGGACTTTCAGAGATCCCAGTAATGACCCTGGTTGTGTCTTCTGTCCAGAAGGGTATTTACTCTGCTGCCGGCCTTAACACCTGCCTGGACCTGACTACTCAGTCTGCTATGCCTTATGCCTAAACCTGACTACTCCCTTGCCTGCCACCTGCCTGGACCGGACTATTCACTCGCCTGACCCAACTACTCTCTTGTCTACAGTTCTGTGAACAGTGTCCATACTGTAGCCTATTCATTCCAGCTACCTTCCTGAGGGCAGCAGCCTGGTGCCAGCTTCAACAAAGCAAACCTGGACTGCAGGGGTTTCTGGCCTATCTCCATCATCAGGAGCTGTGGTGATGATCAACTGCCGTTAGACTCCACGCGCCTCAGGTTGAACCCACGTGACCTGCCAGGGGGCAACCAAAGAGGCAAAGACTATTTTAGAAGGGTTATTTTTAAGTAGGTAAAAGTTGAGGTAGGGCAAGTATTGAGGAAGAGGGTGGGTTGATTTTGCACAGAGATGGGCTTTAAGCAACTCCAGCCAAATACATAATAAAACGACATAAACACATGTAACCTGTTCAAATATATTCAATTTTGTTTTACCCCCTGCCAAATTGTACCGCCGCTCTTCTTTTTGATCGTTTTGCAGCTTCCCATGTGGTGCACATCTAAAAACAAACATGATAACCCCTCTAAGCAGCTCTTGCTGGCATGATTCCATTAGCTGCACAGCTCTGTGAAGAAGATACGGGATTGTAGTTACTGTATATGTGTGATTCAGGGCATGTCAAATTGTCTCTCACGAACGGCAGCTGCCTAGCAATGGAAAACTTACCGCCATTCTCAAGGTTACTGAGCTAATACACGATCTCTGTATTTTCTGTGCTTCATTTGTAGAAATGGTTTGTGTCTTAACTAGGGCCCTGGGTTGTTTACGTAGATAGGAGAATAACGGTGTATAACAGCATGCCTCTACTTATCTTAAAAGTTGTTTGTCCTCCTCATGATCCTGGAACGTAAAACTGCTCTATTGGCACCACCTGCCCTTAGAGGTTATCCATGAGTTTTTGTAGTTTGGAAATTCACCATGTATATGTAAAGAGAATGAGGTCCTGACTCAAAACAGGGAAACCTGCACTGCCTACTGGGTCAAATTGTGTGTGAGCAAGAAATGACAATGTTCCTTGCTTCAAGTCCCGTGCAAAGAGGAAGGGATGGAGGCCATGCAGCTTCCTTTATTAACAATATGACATCACAAAACATATGCATTCACATTGGTCAGCTCATACAATTCACTTCCATTTTACATGCCCCCCCCCCCATGGCGTCTGTTCTTTGCACACGGCACACATTCTCCTTGTAAGTCCTTATATGGTATGGGGTCCTCATGGCATAGACAGCCCACGTGTAAGAGTTTCTTATGGAATGTTCATGTACAGGGGTCCTTGGTCGGCTCTGCAAGGGTTTCTCTCGATGGGGAGGGCTTTTGGAATGAGGAGCGAGGGGTTTGAACACATCTGTAGCAAAGGGGGGGGGGAAATAGCAGCTGAATAGCACTTCTTTGTCCCTTTTCCAATGCTGAGTTATAACTTTTTTCAAACATCATATCTGATATAAACTCTTTAAGGAAAATAAACACTATTGTGATATATATTTTTCACACATGCATATATAGATAATGAATATAAAAACAATATAAGAATAGAAAATAAATTAAAAGAATATAAGAAGAGAAAATCATCCATCACATATGAGAGTAACTTCACTTCATCCTCCCCAACAAAACAACACCCATCATCTTTGGTCTAGGCCAGGGGCTTCAAACTCCATTTCATTGCAGGTCACATCTGCATTATGGTTACCCTCAAAGGACCAGCTGTATATGTAAGACTATATACATTTATCCAGGGATTTTTGTCTCAGAGAATAGGTGCAGGAACTCAACCACACACCCCTCTGAACCGCATTGAACGGTGGGTGTGGATCTTAAAGGAGCAGTAAATACCAAGAGTGCGTTATGTGCAGAGTTCAGGGGTGCCCTATGCACAGAATGCAGAGTTGAAGGGGCTGTAAAGGTTCATGTTTTTTCACCTAAATGCATCCTTTGCATTAAGGTGAAAAAACATCTGATGTTTGCCAGCCCCCAGTTTACTTACCCGAGCCCTAGAAAGTCCCACGTCGAGAACACGCTTGATCTTGGCCCAGTCTTCCCGGCTCTTCTCAGCCCTTCATTGGATAGATTGATAGCAGCGCAGCCATTGGCTCGCGCTGCTGTCAATCAACTCCAATGATGCGTGGGGCGGGGTCGAGTCCTGTAGTTGGCGGCTATGGACGCCAAATACAGGACTCTCGCAAGGTAACCCCCTTGGTAGAGCGCTTCCCAGGGGGGTTACCAGAAGCAGGGAGCTGAGACAGCCGCCGAGGGACCCCAGAAGACAAGGATCGGGGGCCACTCTGTACAAAACTAGCTGCACAGTGGCGGTAAGCATGATCTGTTTGTTGTTTTAATTTTTTTTTTTTTAAAGCTTTACAACCCCTTTAAGGAGTGCAGCCGTTTACTTTTAATTATCTTTTCTGCATCTTTAATTAAAAAATAAAAAGTATGTACCGAGTGCAGGGTTCAGGGGTGTGCTGTGTACAGAGTGCAGGGTTCAGGGGTGTGCTGTGTACAGAGTGCAGGGTTCAGGGGTGTGCTACATACAGAGTGAAGAGTTCAGGGGTGTGCTGTGTACAGAGTGCAGGGTTGAAGAGTGTGCTGCAGTGTAGTGTTTAGGAGTGTGCTATGTATAGTGTGCAGGGTTCAGGTCTCTGTCACGGGCTGTCCACATCTCACTTCCACTCCTCTTCGGCTCTGACCTCTGCACCACTCTACCCCATCCCCACCTCTGCATGAATCTCCCCCCCCCCCAAAAAAAAAAGCTTCTCACCTACTTGGTCCGGCACTAGTACCTCCTACCTCAATTATTTGTACTGAGATCATTGGTCGGCATCTGTGCACCCGGGCACACTGCTGCCTGAAATCCGCTGAAATGGTCCAACCCCTGGGTGATGTAGGCATCCACTGCCAAGAAAGTTGTACATTCGCTTTCTGTAGAGTTTAATTGGTTGATCTCCACTATGATGAGAGCTTTCAGCACTGATAATAAAGAGCATAAGAACTCAATGTAGGTCATTATTAACTGAGCAAAAGGAATTTGTGCAGTTTTTAGAGGCTTTCACATCATCCAGAGGTCAAGCATACCAATTGGTCTTTGATGACCAGCCTTTACCTAAAAATGTGTCTTTTTCCAGATGAAAGGAAGCTTTTTTTAAACTCTTTCATTAAAAGTAGTTCAGGTCTCTAACATACCACACCAATCTTGGAGAGGGTTCAAGAAGGCACCCTATGTCTTATCCTGCTATGGTAGGAGAGCTCTTTCAAAGTACAACTCCTAAGGGCCCTAAGCAAGAACCTGTTATCGTTTCTGGCTCTTGAAAGTGGTTGGGGTGTGCTGCCAGTCACTGGAGATAAGTGTGGAAATCCCAACAGTAATTGAACTCCTACACAACTGTCACTTTTTATGGGTTACCTGAGCTTGGTCCCAGATCTTTCCTAGATCTCCCGTCTAAACAAGCCAGTGCTCCCAACGCTGCGCCAGCATGGCGTGGGATTCGAAGGCGTACGCCGGCCTAGGTGAAAGTGGGCGTGACACATGCAAATGATGGGCCGAGCGCCAGACAGATACGTATCACGAAATGCGCATGCGCCGTGACGTGGACGCATCCCCCTGCGCCTGCCCACAACCACGTCGGAACAACTGCCTAAACTACGCCGGATCACTTCGTACGGCGTGAACGTAACCTACGCCCAGCCAGACACACGTACAACGTAAAATATGCTGGCTTGTGTTCCCTGGTGCAGACCTTTGCATGTCTGCTGCTGGGTTTCACCTCCTTTATGGGGAAGAACTTTACGCCGGACGTACAACTTACGCGCACCTCGCGTAGCCTGCGTCGGGCGCACGCAGGTTCGTGAATCGCTGTGTTTCCCTAATTTACATGTTTGAATGGCTAATCAATGGGAGCGGCACCATGCACCCAGCCTAAATGTGTGCCCACCCTACGCCGGCGTAAGCAAGCTACGTCGGCGGGGTGTATCCTGGTTTTAGGCGCATATCTGTTTGTGGGTCTGGCGCACATACGACAGCGCACATTTGCACTTACGTCGGCGTAACTTGTTATACGTCGGCGTAGGGTGGACTGACAACTCATGGGGCCCCCAGGCAATAGATTATGGGGCCACACAATATACACACATAGACAAACAGTATACGCAGGGTGACCACGTGTCCTGGGTTTGCCCGGGACAGTCCCACATTTTGCAGGTCTGTCCCGGGGACCTTCATTTCAGGACAATACAGTGTCCCGGAATGAAACTGACAAAGCCACCCCCCAAGCCCAACTAATGCCCACAAAAAAGGATTGAATTTATTTAAATCTGCCTTGGCATTCAGATTTCTTTTTTAAATAAGCAGAAGCTTGGAAGCTTGTTCCAGTCACCGCCAGGGATGGACTGGCCATTGGGACTACAGGGAGTTTCCCGGTGGGCCGGTGGCTCAGTGGGCCGGCTTCAGTGACAGCGGACCGCTGCCCCCCTCTGCTCCTCGGTCTCTCCCTTTCTGCAGCGCTCACCTCCTCTCCCTCCCCACAGCACTCACCTGGGGGGGAACAAAGAGGCAGGGGGAGGACCAGAGGAGCAGGGGGGACGACAGAGGAGCATGGGGGGAGGGGACAGACAGCTGACTCAACAGCTATGGCCTGGGAGTTTCTCACTTCTGCCTAATCTTGTCCCATAAGGGGGGGCACCGAACTGATTCTTTGCCCCGGGTGAAATAATGTCTAGCTTCCCCACTGGTACTGCCTATAAGAGTACCAGCCGTTCTACTCTAATAAAGTAGAACGGCTAGTGAAGGGGGAGATGGGGCTTGGGTGGCTGGGGGGGGGGGCGGGAGTTGTCCGGCCGCCATGGGAGAGACCTGTCATAGTGGGCCAGTCTGGACGAAGTCCAGGGCCAAATTTTTGTCCCAGTCCAGCCCTGAGGTTCCCCACTGGTACTGCCTATAAGAGTACCAGTACCAGCCGTTCTACTCTAATAAATAGAACGGCTAGTGGCTAGTGAAGGGGGAGAGGGGGCTTGGGTGGCCGGGGGGGGGCGGGAGTTGTCCGGCCGCCATGGGAGAGACCTGTCAAAGTGGGCCAGTCTGGATGAAGTCCAGGGCCAAATTTCTGTCCCAGTCCAGCCCTGCAATAAGGTGTTTTTATTCCCCCCTCCCCCCCAGACATTCCAGTTATAATGGAATCATATGACCATTTTAGGTATAAATAACGAACTGCAGTGTTTCTATAAATGCTAAAGATTTTTAAATTCCTCCACAGAACATTAATAACAGGTGCCCTTCATCTGAGAAGTTTAGTTTGGGGAAGTTCTTTGACGAAAGCTTAAGATGTTGAATGTCATTAACTTTTCTCCGTGTCTAGCCGGTGGGGTTTAAACATTATAGTTGCTGCCATGTATTTATTTCCCCCTTTTGATTAGCAGCAGTATACTGAACATTTGTTACCCTCTGCGGTTTTCTCCTCGCTCCTAGGGCATCTTCAGGAACTATTTCCCGGTGATTATGGGACATACGTCTGAGTCATCGCTGGCCTGATTTCTGTCATGTTCAGCGTTACCCGGCCCCGAGGAAAGTCTCAGATCCCAAATATCTCACCGCGATTGCCTCTGTGTTCTGCAGAATGGGCTCTCTGTCTTTTTTTTTTTTTTTTTTTCGCACACAAAGTTGAAATTTTCGGTTTCCTGGCGAGAATTTTCCTTCCCAGTCCCATAAAGTTCTGTTTCAAGCAACCGTCATTTTTCATGTGCAGCTTTGCGACACCGAACGACCCTTCAGAGCACCGGGGACAGAGTGCTTCGGAAGAGATGTTGTTGACAAAGCACTATTAGGTTGTTTTATAGACGCGGTATTCAAATCTGAGTTTCTTTAAGTTGAAAAAAACTTTATTGGAGGACTGGGGATGTAATGATTCTAGAAATGGTTCTGTTCTCCTGCAGCTCAGATAGCGTCTATGATCTTGGGTGGATGCTAGTAAACTTTATGCATTGATTTGCTGGAAGTTTAGAGACTTATCAGTCTAAATTGGACCGAAGGAACTGACATGCAGAGCAAATGACAAAGTAGATGTACAACCCTCCAAATGATATGCAGGCTTTATTCATAAAGGGCCATATTCTCAGAAGAGTTACGACGGAGTATCTCAGGAAACTCTGTCGTATCTCTGTTTTTTGACCCGCGTATCTATGCGAGTGATTCCTAGAATAATTTTCGCATAGATACGCTGAAGATCCGACAGGTGTAAGTCACTTACACTGTCGGATCTTAAATGTAATTCGCCGCCGGCCGCTAGGTGGCGTTTACGCTCAGGTCTCATTTGTTTATGCAAATGAGCCCGAACGAAATCGCGTCGCGTAGCCGTCGCTTACGTCGTTTGTGTAAGCGTAAGGTTACCCCTGCTATATGAGGGGTAACCTTACGCCAGTCCGACGTATGCCATGTTAAGTATGGCGTCGGGTCCGCGTCGTCTTTTCCCGTCGGGTACTTCGTTTTCGTAAGTCTTTCTTGAATACGACTTTACGTCAATGACGCACACGTCGGCGTCATTGACGTTTTTCGTCAAGAACTGGAGCATGCGCACTGGGCTATTTTTAGCCCGGCGCATGCGCAGTTCGATCGGCACGGGGGCGCGCTTAATTTAAATACAAGCCGCCCCCTTTGAATTACGCGGGGATACGCCGGGCCTTTTACACTAAGCCGCCGCAAACTACGGAGCAAGTGCTTGAGGAATACGGCACTTGCTCCAGTAAGTTGCGGCGGCGTAGTGTAAATAGCTTACGCGATGCCGCCGCAGATTCTTGGAGAATCTGGCCCAAAAACATTATTTAAAGCGGAGCTCCGCTGAAAAAAAAAATATTAAAAGCCAGCAGCTACAAATACTGCAGCTGCTGACTTTTAATATTAGGACACATACCTGTCCTGGAGTCCAGTGCCGTCCGCAGCAGAGGACGAGCGATCACTCGTCACTCTGCTGTCCCCCCCCCCCCGCCATCCTCGATGAGGGAACCAGGAAGTGAAGCGCTCCGGCTTCACTGCCCGGTTCCCTATGGTGCATGCGCGCGTCGCTCTACGCCTGCCGATTGGCTCCCGCTGTATACTGGGAGCCGAGTGTTCCCAGAACACAATGGGGGGGGCGGGAGGTTACGTCATGCCCGCAGTCTGCCCGAGACTGTGTGGCCGGACGTGGGTGAAAATACCTGTCTTTAGACAGGTATCTGCACCCCCCTCCCCCCTGAAAGGTGTCAAATGTGACTCCGGAGGGGGGGAGGGTTGCGATCAGTGGGAGTTCCACTTTAGGGTGGAGCTCCGCTTTAACGTGGGACTCAAATTTAATACATGCTTTAGACCAGCCAAACCTGCATTTTTGCTCCAGGTGAACCCTTACAAATAATTTTCAGGTCTTTGGGAAATATTACTCAAACCAAGAATTCTCCTTACATTGGTAATTAGTGGGAAGAAGGGTCCCTTACATTCAGTGGTGTAGCTATGGGGGTGAGGACCGCACCCAGGTGACACCCACCAGAGGGGTGACACCATCAAGTAGGAGGTGATATCTGACCTATATGATGTTGCATCCATCCGTAACGGGGCACTGACCCACAGGGCACTGTGGCAAGCTTGATAAGAGAGAGCCAGATTGGGGTTGAGGTTGACACCATGTTTTACCGCACAAGCTGACGCTAACCCTAGTGACACCACTAGTTGTATCGATGGTCATTGGAAAGAATGCGCCTTACATTGGCAGCCAATGCACTGGTGTCCCTTACACTGGTGGTCAGTGAAAAGAATGCTCCTTACATTGGTGATCAGTGGGAAGAATGTCCCTTACATTGGTGATCAGTGGGAAGAATGTCCCTTACATTGGTGATCAGTGGGAAGAATGTTCCTTACATTGGTGATCAGTGGGAAGAATGTTCCTTACATTGGTGATCAGTGGGAAGAATGCTCCTTACATTGGTGATCAGTGGGAAGAATGTTCCTTACATTGGCGGCTACTGGGAAAAACATTCCTTACATTGGTGATCAGTGGGAAGAATGTTCCTTACATTGGTGATCAGTGGGAAGAATGCTCCTTACATTGGTGATCAGTGGGAAGAATGTTCCTTACATTGGCGGCTACTGGGAAAAACATTCCTTACATTGGTGATCAATGGGAAGAATATTCCTTACATTGGTGGTAAGTGGAGAAGAATACTCCTTATATCGGTGTATAGTGGTCAATAGGGAGAACACTCCTTACATTGGTTGTCAAAGGAAAGAATACTCATTACATTGGTGATCAGTGGGAAGAATACTCATTACATTGGTGATCAGTGGGAAGAATATTTCTTACATTGGTGATCAGTGGGAAGAATATTTCTTACATTGGTGATCAGTGGGAAGAATATTTCTTACATTGGTGGTCAATGTGAAGAATACTCTTTACATTGTTTGTCAATGGGGAGAATACTCCTTCCCTACATTGGTGATCAGTGGGAAGAATGCCCCTTAATTTGGTGATCTGTGGGAAGAATGGCCCTTAGATTCATAGTCACCTGAATATAATCTGGCATCAGCCTCATGCAGTCCCTGTACAGCAGACCTCAAACTGAGAGAGGGGATGCAGCACGAAGAACCAATTGGGTGTGCTACAATGCAAGAAGCATGCTACAGTAGTAGAAGGAGATGATCAGTGTGCATCTTTCTTTCACTGTCCAATTGCAGGCTGGGAAGGGACAATACCTGTAAGTGAAAGTGATACTGCAGCAGAGAATGATCAGATCCTGTTCCCTGCCAGACAGGGCTGTTCTGTGTGGCAGAGCAGTGTAAATCTCAGTACTAGGAAAGAAATACTTATCCTTTGGCAGATAAAACTGCTCCTGTATATATAATTCATCTGTGTACTTGGCTTTTAAATATGGCTGCCCTCCGTGCATGCTAAAGTCAGACATTTTTTATTTTTTTTGTGCCTTTATGTTTCACTTGTGACTCTGTGAGCTAATCAAAAAGAACTGTCCTCCATGTCCAGAAAATTCTTACTGGATGTTCTCCTCCAGCATTGGTTGGATTTGTTGCCTTTAAACTTTTTTATTTCCTGGCTCCGGTCAGTTTATATGATCCCGGTAGAAGGAAGAAATGGTTATTGATGAGCCGTCTCTCCAGGACACTTCAATGTATTATGAGAGTCAAATAAGGAATGACACATAATGTCGGATTATTAACATGAAAATGATAAATCATCGATTGCTCGCCCCGCTTCCACTCCTCCCATTTGTCACCGGATAGTGAATCTGCTTAACGAGAGCTGCCCATCCAACCCGCCCTGAGATTTGTGTCCTTTTCATTAAAGCAGAACTAGCATAAGATTGCTTTTTATAGTAAGTGCAGCTTGCGGAGTAATGTGTCAGTGTCGCCCTTCCAGGTATTTATTACTTATTACAGCATCGCCGTACTTCCCCATCACAATGTAAACTCCATTGGAGCTGTAAAAGAAAGAACTAAAGCAGCTGGGTAACAAAAAAAAAGTAATTTGTTTTTTACTTGACAGGTTGCTTTAAATGGACTTCAAGTCCATATCTAAGTTCATCCCTTTGATCTGTAGATGAAGAAAAAGAAAGACACAAAAATAAACAATGTTTCTTTTTACCTTTCTGTTTCAGCAGCTGAGCAATGTTGTTGATAACAACAATATTGCTCAGCTGCTGAAACAGAAAGGTAAAAAGAAACATTGTTTATTTTTGTGTCTTTCTTTTTCTTCATCTACAGATCAAAGGGATGAACTTAAATATGGACTTGAAGTCCATTTAAAGCAACCTGTCAAGTAAAAAAAAATTACTTTTTTTTATTAAAACCCTTAGGGCTGGATTCACAAAGAGTTACGCCGGCGTATCAGTAGATACGCCGACGTAACTCGGAATCTAAGCCCATCGTAAGTTTAAGTGTATGCTCAAACTGAGATACACTTAAACCTAGCTAAGATACGACGGCCTGCGCCGTCGTATCTTAGGGTGCAATTTTTCAGCTGGCCGCTAGGTGGCGCTTCCGTTGATTTCGACGTAGAATATGTAAATGATTAGATACGCCGATTCACGAACGTACGCTTGCCCGTCGCAGTAAAGATACGCCGTTTCCATAAGAGGTACGCCGCGTAAAGATAAATCTGCCCCCTAGGTGGCCTAGCCAATGTTAAGTATGGCCGTCGTTCCCGCGTCGAAATTTGAACATTTTACGTTGTTTGCGTAAGTCGTCCGTGAATGAGGCTGGACGTAATTTAGGTTCACGTCGAAACCAATACGTCCTTGCGGCGTACTTTGGAGCAATGCACACTGGGATATGTACACGGACGACGCATGCGCCGTTCGTAAAAAACGTCAATCACGTCAGGTCACCAATCATTTACATAAAACATGCCATCCTCATTTAAATTAGGGGCGCTTACGCCGGCCCCATTTACGATACACCGCCGTAAGTTAGGAGGCAAGTGCTTTGTGAATACAGCACTTGCCTCTCTGACTTAAGGCGGCGTAGCGTAAATACGATACGCTACGCTGCCGTAAAAATGCGCCGATCTACGCGAATCCAGCCCTTAATTTACTATAATCAGCCTTAATTAACTTCTTATTCTCCGTCTCCATTTAATTGTTCTTTTCCTGCTGATTTTATTTTTGTTCACTTATATTTTTATAAACTAATAATAATTGTAACTTTTTTTTGTCTGCTTTGTTCATTAATATTTTTTCACCTTTAACATATATTTACACATTTCACATTGAAAAAAAGCACAAAAAAAATAAAATAAATTCATTTAATTTGTAAATACCTTTTCAATGCTTTATACCATTGCTGACAGCTGAAGTATAAAGAAACGTTGTGGTAGGTATCAGTAATTGGTATCGGCAAGTACTAAAAAAGTGTCGGTACTTGTAGTCGTAATTTTTTTTATATGGGGGGCCCATTAACTTTAGTGCACCAAAGAAATCCATGACCTTTTCGCTAAAAATCCTGCTGCATCGATCGGCATGTTGCCATTTGGTGTGTGCAAAGATACATATGATGGCGTCGGTAGAGCAGGGGACGGCGTCGGTAGAGCAGAGGACGGCGTCGGTAGAGCAGGGGACGGCGTCGGTAGAGCAGGGGACGGCGTCGGTAGAGCAGAGGACGGTGTCAGTAGTTTTTATTTATATATATATTTTTTTTAAATTGCACTTTTATTTTATTTTATTTTTATTTTTTACAATATCATTTTTAATAATTTATTTTTTTACTATTTTTGTTAAGAGCCCCGTTTGGGTTGCTTTGGTGAGATATCAAGGGTTTAAATGGAGAGAAAGGGACTGAGCACAGAGCTTCCCCAGTCCCGTTCTCTAAAATCTCAGCTGCACTGAACAGTGAATAAATAGGAAGTGCTGAGCGGCTTCCTGTTCATTCACAAACTGAAGCATAGTAAACTATGTTTACTTTGCTTCAGTTAAATGGACACAATAGCAATCAGGGCAGATCAATCACTGTTTATTCAGTCATCCATCCTGAAACACAGGGGATCCCAGGAAGCAGGGGGTATTGGCGCAGCACAGGGTGATTAGGGTGTGCCCAGGCACATCCAGCACACCCTATGCGCACGCCTATGAAGCCTAAAGAACCATCTTTACACAACACACCAAGACCGCCCTTCAAGTGGAAGAGCCAAGAATGGCGTCCGCTTCTAAATTATCGGAGTGCTTCAGACACGTGACGCGGGTTTCAAGGCGCCGTCCACCAGCATTGACTGATGCTGCAACCTTTAAACGTTGTGTCTGGCGGTGTGTGTTTCTTTAGCGCCCGGCGAGCCTGTTTTTCCGGCGCTGCAAAGAGTTTGATTGAAGCTCTAACAAACACGTCTATCCGGCGAGCGCAGTTAATTGCTGTTTACGGTTACAGATGTATAATTTTCTGAGCTCACCGCTTTGAATTGTTACCTCATTAAAACGAGTTCCTGGTTGAATACATGATGAACTTTTTTTTTTTCTTTTTTTCTTTCGGAAAAGCGTTATGAACCGCTCATTATAATTAATGAGCCCCCCCCCTTTCGACGCCGTTGGGGCTCTATGGAGTGTGACTAATGAGTCGCTTGAATGGAATTCTCCCACACAAAGGGCTCCCGCGTCCTTTAAATCATTAAACTTCCTCTATTAAAGCTGACATGTTACTTTTTTCGTGTTACACCTGCCGGAAAATAAATACTAATACGTCTGTTTTATTTATACATAACATTTTACTCCCTGCCGATAAATTTTAATAAATGAGAATGAGTTACACTGCTTGAGCCTGAAGAGCTCTAAATGAACCTTCGTTAAATATTAGAGCTTCAGGCAAATAGAAGTGCCGCCGGATAATGAAGAGATTTATTACTTTATATTTACGTACAGCTAGCATAAGTACCTGAATCTGTCTAGGTATCGGCCTCCCAGCATCTCCAGACTGGGAGAGGGCGGGGCAGCACTAGGAGCCAATTAGGTTTTGCAACATGCACATGTGTTGGCAGTGAGCATGCTGATAGGGGGAGGGAGCACAGCTGGTGACTTATCAGGGTGTAGTCGCTCTTTCATTGGCCAATCAGAGGAAGAGGGCATAGAGGTGACAACACGTGCTCTCTGGCAGAGAGTATGAATCATAAAAATGGTTGTAAATCCAGATAAGACCGTTTACAGATGTGTAGTGTAATTGTCTAGCGTTTAGTGAATTAATTTATTGAATTATTATTTAATTCATTCATTTATTGCAGATTGTCACTTGCCTGCTAAGGTGGGAATTGTTACTTGCTGTGTCACAGAGTGAAGTCAGGAAGCAGAGAGATGATGTAATCTCTCTGCTGCCCACGGCTGCCTGCACATCAAGGGCAGAACTGTAGGGATGCAGGGTGGGCGCCGGGCGGTGAGAGATGATGTCATCTCTCTGCTCCCCTGCCCACTGATTGGCCAGCCACCGCTCACCCACCCAGCTGCCAGCCCGCCAAGCCGCTCGCCTGCTCACCCATTGAGCCACCCGCACACTCACCCGTCCGCCGAGCTGCCCGCCAAGCCGCTCACACACTCACCCGTCCACCCAGCTGCCGGCCCGCCAAGCCGCTCGCCTGCTCACCCATTGAGCCACCCGCACACTCACCCGTCCGCCGAGCTGCCCACCGAGCTGTCCGCCAAGCCGCCCACACACTCACCCGTCTACCGAGCTGCCCGCCGAGCCGCCCACACACTCACCCGTCCGCCAAGCTGCCCGCCGAGCCACCCACACACTCACCCGTCCACCGAGCTGCCTGCCTGCCGAGCCGCCCATACACTCACCCGTCCACCGAGCTGCCCGCCGAGCCACCCACACACTCACCCATCTGCCGAGCTGCCTGCCTTCTCACTCATCTGTAATTAATTTCTCAGGGAGGGTCAGCTGCCCCGTAGCCCCCCACCCCCTGGATCCGCCCCTGTTCTCACTGGAGGAGAGGAAACTGAGAAAATGCTTCCTTCTGTCTGCAGCAGACTGATGACATCATCTCAGTCTACGCAAAGTCACTGCACTCGAAGTTCATGGGTGGCTTTTTAATGATAAAAGGTGGAGCTTTTCCAAAAATGTATCCAACTGCTGTATAATGTGCCTTGCTGAAAAGTTACAATGTTGCAGTCTGATCACTGCGGCAGAGGAGACTGAGGAAATGTTTCCTCCTGCCTGCAGCAGACTGATGACATCATCTCAGCCTAGGCAAAGTCACTAGACTGGAAGCTCAAGAACAGCTAAAAGAATTCCAAATTGTAGATGTCAGTTTTGCTTCAAATAGTGTTTTTCCAGAGCTGATTGTTAAGGAAACCTGTTGGGGGATTTGGAGTCCGGCAACTTTTCAATCACGCACAGCTGAGAGAAATGAGAAGTGGTGAGAGCGGCTTGATTGCAGGCAGCACAAGCTCACGGCGGGAGTCGGACGCAGGCCTGCACTCGGGAGCAGTGTGGTACGGAGCGCCCTGGAACGCCGCGATCACAGTGTTTATGAAATGATGTCTTCTATTTTCTCTGCCTCCCCGGAATAACAGCCAGCCCGGCAATATTTTCTCTCCCCGTCCTGCTTTCCACCCCGACGAGGGGAATAAATGAAAAGGGTTTTGGAGTTTTTACCGCACAGATTTCCCGGCGTATATGGAAGGCTAGCCGGGGCACAATAATAAGAAGGTTGCTGGAGGCGATGCTATAAATGACTGAGCCTAATAAAAAAAACTCTTTATAGGGCCCCGGGGTCCCCCAGCATCTTAAAGTAAAGCTGTAAATGGTCTGGAGTATTTGTGATACTTTGTATTAAACCCAAACTTTTTCTGTCTTTTTCAAAATATATATCGCCAACAAAAACTGTTTTCCTGGTGCCAACGTGGCAGCATACATTTGATAGTATGCTGACATGGATGGGTGCCAGGAAAGGAAAATTATGGTAAGTGACAACATTTATTAATTTTCCTGGCACCAACAGGACAACATACTGCCACGTGTACATTGCCTACTAAAGGAAAATTAGGGTAAGTAGTTGACACCATTTTTTCTTTTCCTGGTGCCAACATGTCCATATTCTGCCACATGTATGCTGCCATAGATTGGCGCTACTAAAGAAAAATGATGGTAAGTAGTTGACACCACTTTTCCTTTTGCTGGCACCAACATGACGGTGTACTGCCACGTGTGCTTTGCCAAAGATTGGCGCCACTAAAGGAAAATTACGGTAACTATTTTCTGTTTTCCTGGCACCAGCATTTTCCTGCTGCCAACATGACCGTATGCTGCCATAGATTGGCGCTACTTAAGGAAGATTACAGAAAGTATTTGACACCATTTTTCATTTTCCTGCTGCCAACGTGACCATATACTGCCACGTGTATGCTGCCATAGATTGGCGCTACTAAAGAAAAATTACAGTAAGTACAGTAGTTGACACCATTTTTTTCTTTTCCTGGTGCCAACATGACTGTATACGGCCACATGTATGCTGCCATAAATTGGCACTACTAAAGGAAAATTATGGCAAGTATTTGACACCATTTTTCATTTTCCTGGCACCAACATGACGGTATACTGCCACGTGTACCCTACCATAGATTGGCGCCAGGAAAGGAAAATTACAGTAAATATTTGATAGAATTTTCTGGAGTATTTTGTTTTTTCTTTTTCAGTGGAACAGCTGGTTTGTCTTCCTACTAGAGATATTTATTTTGACCTCCTGTCATCAGGATGGCAAGGGACAGTGGCGGTGTGTCCATAAAGGGCGCAGGAGCGCTGCCCCCTCTCTCCTGCACCGCTCTAATCACCATAGATGGATTAATGCTTTGCATGAATCTATCTATGGTCGCTGCTGACACTCCCTGTTCAGGTGTCCGGCCCCTTTTCGGGCGTTGGGCACCTGAATTACAGCGGCGTGGGTATGTTTTGGAAGCGCCTGATTAGAGTCATAGCATCTGATGGGGCACAGTAGCGGCAATTGATAGACACACTGGCAGCATCTGATGGAGCACAGTAGTGGCAATTGATGGGCACACTGGCAGCATTTGATGGGGTCCACTGGTGGCAATTGATGGGCTCAGTATCAGCAATTGATGGGTACAGTGGCTGCGTTTGATGGCACAGTGGTGGCAATTTATGAGTACAGTAGCTGCGTTTGATGGGCACAGTGGCTGCAGTTGATGTTTTGTTTCAGTTCGAGAACCAGCCGCCACTGGCAAGGGAAGAAAAGTCCTAATATTCTCACCACAATTAGGGGAAGTCTTTTAATGAGGTCCCCCGCTCCAATGAAGGCCATCGAAGGTGGGAATTTTAATTTGTTTTAGGCTAGGTTTAGACATATCTTTACACCGCTGTTCCCAGTGTGGTCGTTTTTTTATTTGGGTCCTCAGGTTAAAAAATGTAAGAACCCATCTAGAGGACACCTCTCTCCTCATTTCCATACCCTAGTGTAGAAGTGTCTTGTAGTTCACCGAGGTGAACTGGGCAGGGCTGATAACAATGCTTAGGATATCCGTGCAGCACAAGAAGTTATCAGCCCACTGGGTGGATTTCCATTTGGATCAACAGTTATTTTTTTTAAATATCTGTTCGAATAGCTATAGCAAAGCGATTTTAATCATATATTTAACAGGAAACAGAAATGAGACGTTCATTTATAGGGTTTACATACCCTTCAAGCATGATTCATGGCGTTATCCCTCACTATCTGACTCTCGATTACCTAGACCAAGAGCGCAAATTACACCTAGTGCAATCAATGGTTAACCTAACCCCTGGGCTGGCCCCCCATGTGCCGCTACTGCAAGTAATGAATGCCTCGCGTTGCCTCTAACCATCGTCCGTCTTCTTCTCTACCTGATTTGGCTCTGTGATTTGAGTGGTTTTGTCATCCTTGATATTAATGACGACCTTTCTCTACAAGAGGAAGATTTCCTCGTTACCGTGCTCATCCATCGCTCTGGAGTTACTGCCGTGGCCTAACGATTCCTACAGGGGAAGAATCGAGTTCTCCAGGCCCATCTCTATATGAGAGAGAGCCAATATTTCCTCTGAAGAGATAGGAAAGCCGCGCATGACTTGTAATGCGTTCTGACACGACGTGACATTCAGAGAATCTTCATCGCATTATATCGAAAACGCGCTCTGACACTGAAAAAGGAAAGCACTCCCTGAACCTCCTCTGTCTTCTCCTGTCTATTGAAGGGTTCTCAGGCCTGGAATTTAATTGCTACTTGGAGGTCAGGAGTGAATTCCCAAGTTGAAGTTCCGTAGTTCTTTATTGTACCCACTGGGGCTTTTGTAAACTTTAGCTGAAGCAAAGAAAGGCAAGAGGTCGTCGTGGCTTTTAGTGACTTGTATATACGTCATTCCCTACCTATTCTTGTATGTTGAATGTATGTTGAACTCCACTCGCTGTCTTCCACCTGAGTTCCTCAGGTCCTTATTCAATGCTATGGAGAATCCACTGGGGGAGCTCAACAATGAGAATCTAATAGCTGAAAATGGTCATTCTCAGTGGCGGCTGGTGCTCAAAGTTTTTGGGGGGCGCAAACAAACTGAAAAAAAAAAAAAAAACATCAAGCGCAGCCACTGTACCCATAAATTGCCGCCACTGTGCCATCAAACGCAGCTACTGTACCCATCAATTGCCACCAGTGTGCCCCATCAATTGCCGCCAGTGTGCCCCATCAATTGCCGCCAGTGTGCCCCATCATTTGCCGCCAGTGTGCCCCATCAATTGCCGCCAGTGTGCCCCATCAATTGCCGCCAGTGTGCCCCATCAATTGCCGCCACTGTGACCCATCAATTGCCGCCACTGTGACCCATCAAATGCTGCCAGTGTGCCCCCCGGCCGTCACTTACCTGTCTCAGCATTGTGCTCCACGCTCCGAGTCCTCATGACTTCTCCCGTCCTCATGACTTCTACGCACATGTTCGGCTTCTGTGTTCACCTATGGGCATCGCCTGCTATACTGCAGGTTTATATTTATTTCCCTTATATCACTTCATGGCCCACATAAAACATGCTTAGTGCAGCCCGAGTTGCCTGATCAACTTCCTAGTTCTCGGAACATTAAACAGTAATATCAGTACAGCTAATGAACAGCTAACATAAACATATAAACATCCCACAATGGTTTGGTAATGAGCTGAAGTGGACACAATGCTAGCAGACAGACAGAAACAATAGGTGACACATTTAACTAGGAGGCATACAATGAGGAATTATACAATGAGAGTACTACACTTTAATAAACAGATTACACATAGCAGCAGGAGACCTTGAGGCGATTAAGTTTGCATTTGTTGCGCTATACAAGTTACTCACTCACTCACCTCAGCATCAGGTTGTTTTAGGTTGATTATAATCTTCTGCTTAGGCCCCGTACACACGACCGAACATGTCCGCTGAAACTGGTCCGCGGGCTCTTTTCAGCAGACAAGTCCGGTCGTGTGTAGGGCCTAGCGTACCATTTTCCAGCGGACATTTGTCCAGCAGACCGTTTCCCAGCGGACAAAAATTTCTTAGCATGCTAAGAAACATGTCCGCTGGAAACCTGTCCGTTGGACATGTTCGGTCGTCTGTACAGACTTACCGTACATGTCCGAGCGGCTGCCATCCCTCGCATGCGTCGAATCACTTTGACGCATGCGTGGAAGCATCGAACTTCCAGGGCCGCTCACGTCGCCGCGTCATCGTCTCGGCGATGGCGCGGCCTCGTCACCGCGTATCGTGTACGCGCGGATTTCTGTATGATGGTGTGTACAGCCATCATACAGAAATCTCCGGGCGGACATGTCCGCTGAAAACGGTCCGGCGGACCGTTTTCATCGGACATGTTTGCCCGTGTGTACGAGGCCTTAGAGTCTCTGGTTTGGGCACAGAGGCCCCAAATCTCTATCCAGGTCATAGGTTCCCAGAGTCTGTGTGTTTTCAGGGAGACATTGCCCCGAACCCAAATCAAAACCACTCCAAAAGTCCCCCAGGCACACAGCTCCCAAAGAATAGAGCCCCATCAAAAGCCAGGGCCCATAGCAGTAGGTAAGAGGCTCCCCTGCAGTCCCCTCCAAAAGCCTCTGTCCCGGTTGGGTCTGTCACAGGCTTTTAAAGTGTTGCCTATTTTCTACTTACTTAGCACAGCCTCATCTTTTGTATTTCACTAAAAGATTGAATAATATATTGCATTTGTGTATCCTAAAAAAAAATAAGACATTTTTGTGTTTCATAGTATCGTGTGACATTGGAAAAATTGGAATTACCACTATTTTATTCTCTAGGGTGTCTGCTTTTAGAAATTCTATAATGTTTAGGGGTTTTAACTAATCTTCAGGCCTAAAATTATCTTTTTAATTATGTGTGCAAAAAAAACATCTCCGACAGTGAAAGGGTTAAACAGGACACGAGTGCTACCATTTAATTTAACTATTGTCTTCTTCCCGATCCTCTTGTCTGTGGAATCTTTTCATTTTTGCACGTTGTCTTCTTTGTCCGATATCAGATCTTGTGCTCTGCCGATAAAATAAGGTGTAACAATCAGCCCGCCAGTTTTACGTCAATGTGGGAGATTCGCCCTGTTGCGACGGATCTTTTGTTTATCTGATGTGTTGCCGGATGATCATTTTCTAGGAAGAGAACAATGTGGTAAATGTCAGCGATGTGACATATGGCCTCATATTTATGTATAGGAAACAGAGAGGCCAGGAAGGACATAATCCTGACACGATACACATCAATAGTCATGGCATATTCTGACGTGGAGCTCCTGCGTCTTGTTCTGCCAGCGTGGCTGGGAGAGGACATCTTTGGCTAGTTAGCATTAACAAATACGCTTTATATGCAGTGCATTGAAAAAGTATTCATACCCCTTGACATTTTCCACATTTTGTCATGTTACAACCAAAAACGTAAATGTATTTTATTGGGATTTTATGTGATAGGCCAACACTAAGTGGCACACAATTGTGAAGTGGAAGGAAAATGATAAATGGTTTTACATTTTATTTACAAATAAATATGTGAAAAGTGTGGGGGGTACATTTGTATGGCGCCCCCCGGAGTCAATACTTTGTAGAACCTCCTTTCTCTGCAATTACAGCTGGGAGTCTTTTTGGGGACGTCTCTACCAGCTTTGCACATCTAGAGAGGGACATTTCTGCCCATTCTTCTTCTTTGTAAAATATCTCAAGCTCTGTCAGATTGGATGGAGAGCGTCTGTGAACAGCGATTATCAAGTCTTGCCACAGATTCTCAATGTGATTTAGGTCTGAACTTTGTCTGGGCCATTCTAACACATGAATATGCTTTGATGTAAACCATTCCATTGTAGCTCTGGCTGTATGTTTAGGGTCGTTGTCCTGCTGGAAGGTGAACCTCCACCCCCTTCTAAGTTTGCCCTGTGTTTGGCTCCATCCATCTTCCCATCACCACTAACCAGCTTCCCTGTCCCTGCTGAAGAAAAGCATCCCCACAACATGATGCTGCCACCACTATGTTTCACGGTGTGGATGGTGTGTTCAGGGTGATGTGCAGTGTTAGTTTTCCACCACACATAGCGTTTTACTTTTAGGCCAAAAAGTAAAATTTTGGTCTCATCTGACCAGAGCACCTTCTTCCACATGTTTGCTTTGTCCCCTCCCCCACATGGCTTCTCACAAACTGCAAATGGGACTTCTTATGTCTTTCTTCTTGTCACTCTTCCATAAAAGGCAGATTTGTGGAGAGCATGACTAATAGTTGTCCTGTGGACAGATCTGTCTTCCCCCTGAGCTGCGGATCTCTGCAGCTCCTCCAGTTACCATGGTCCTCTTGGCTCCTTCTCTAAAGAATGTTCTCCTTGCCCGGCCCGATCAGTTTAGGTGGACGGCCATGTCTTGGTAGGTTTGCAGTTGTTCCATGGCAGATGTTGGATACTGGATGATGCTAAGATGTAATGATAATGTTTAGGGCTCATTCACATCGCCTGCACTGGACTGTGTTGCTGAACGAAGCACCAACATAAGGTCGCAGCCCAAAGCAATCCATATAGGATCCAACAGTTTGAGCCAAGCAGAGCCGGGATGAGGTCCTATAGCGCCCATGAGGAAAAGGCCAAAGCGCCCCTATTAGCGGAGAAATACACTCACCAGCCACTTTATTAGGTACACCTCGCTAGTACCGGGTTGGACCCCCTTTTGCCTTCATTCTTCCTGGTATAGATTCAACAAGGTGTTGGAAACAAAAGTGGTGACAGATCCGATCGTTAAAACAAATCTCTTGAATGATAAACTTTCGGTGGAATGACATCCAGGCGGGTGTCTGATGAAGTCTGTGAAATGTGTCTATTCAGAAAATCATCGCTCCGCGTGTCACCGTCCTGATGAATACGGCGAGGCCGAAACAGCCGAGCATCAGGATGAAAAATTCTGCCTAATAGCTGATTAAACACCGACTCGGTAACCTTGGCCAGGCAGACGGATGATGCGCTGATGGTGCAGTTGGCCCCTTTAGCTGATTTAATATCGACTCTCGTTTTTCCCACCTGGACGGGGGGCGATCACTCACCGTAAATGTTTATTTTCGTCTCGGCTCTCGTTGAATATGTATATGATCTTATTTAAACAAGAAAGCCAACCCAGATAGCATCAGTATGTGTGTCAGCTCAGCAGGCCGCATCCTGTTTAGTGGCCACTGGATGTGAGCTTAATGTGCGAATAGATTTACATAGATAAAGGAGAGGTGAGGAATTATCTGTGAATGTATGTAGGAGGATTATATTAGTACACTTCTTTTTTTTTTTTTTTATGCTTTTATTTAAAGAAAAGAAGCTTTTTAATTTATTAAAGCAGAAAGTTCGGAGTTTAAAGGGGTTGTAAACCTTCGTGTTTTTTTTCCCCCTAATGCATCCTATGCATTAAGGTGAAAAAACACCTTGCATTGTCCGGCCCCCCAGCCAACCCCCCCCCCCCCCCTGTTTTACCAGAGCCCCGAATTTACATCACTCTCTCCACGGCTTCTCGGCTCTTCATTGGATAGACCAGGGGTGGGCAAAATTTTTGACTCGAGGGCCGGAAAAGGGTTCATATATTGGACCCAGGAGCCGGACCAAGAGTAGATGGACCGTGTGTATGTGTGAATTAATATAAATTAAATTTAAATTTGTAACATTAAATGTTTAGATTAATTTAAGGTAGAAAAGCATAAAAAGTTATTTTACAAAACTACAATTGATGGCACAGTGGCTGCATTTGATGGCATGGCACAGTGGTGACAATTGATGGCACAGTGGCTGCATTTGATGGCATGGCACAGTGGTGACAATTGATGGCACAGTGTCTGTGTTTGATGGCATGGCACATTGGCTGCATTTGGCATGGCACAGTGGGGACAATTGATGACACAGTGATTGCTTTTGATGGCATGGCACAGTGGGGACAATTGATGGCACAGTGATTGCTTTTGATGGCATGGCACAGTGGCTGCATTTGGCATGGCACAGTAGTGACAATTGATGGGCACGGTGGCTTCTCTTACCATAGCCTGCTGTTTGCGTGCTGTGTGATGCAGACTCCGGCCAGCTCCTTTCCTCTGTCTCCCCGTGGCAGTGACGTTGGTGGCACCGCCCTCTCAGCGGAATTCCCCCAATCCCCCGGGGCGAGAGGCGACCGGAGGCGGAGCGCCCGCAGCCTATCTGGGCTCGCCTCGCTCCAGCCCCCTCGAAGCATAGGCCGCAAAGCCGCGGCCTCAATTAGCGGTGATCGCGGCACAACGAGATCGCGGGTGGGGCCGGATAAAAAGGTCCGCCGGGCCGTAGTTTGCCCATTCCTGGGATAGACTGATAGCAGCGCAGCCATTGGCTCCCGCTGCTGTCAATCAAATCCAATGACGCGGGCAGGGCCAAGGTATACACTCGGCGGGTATGGACGCCAAGTGTATGACACCGGAGCGTGTCCGCAAGGTAACCCCCTTGGGGGAGAGCTTCCCAGAGGGGGTTAGATATTGCGTGGAGGAGCCGAGAGAGCTGCCGTGAGCTCCTCTTATCAGTTTGGTTGCCCTTCTCTGCACTGTCTTCACTAGTTAGCAGAAGCTGTGCATGTGCAGTAGGGGGTCCAACTGTGGGTGATCAGAAAGTCACAGCCAGCTCCCAAATCCAAGATGGCAGCCCGGAACCAAAAAGAGTGGTTAAGCCTTCGGGTTTTAGAAAGACAATTTTGGGTCAGTAAATTTGTGGGGGGGGTTTATTTGTCACAGTACTTGGAGCTGCTGAGTTTAAAATTGTGGAAAGCTGGGTGAAGTTCCTCTTTAAAGACAACTAGTTAATTATAAAAGGTGGAGCCCACACTAAAGTGGTTGTAAACCCTTCCATGTACCATGTACAAGAGGTTTAACCACATAATCATTATTAGAAAAATATAAACAAATGGACATAAAAACTCAAAAGGCCAAATGGTAAATGAACGAGCATAGAATAGCAAGGCGTTTCAGAACATTGATCCACACACATTTATTATAACTTACTTTCTGCAATGCAAGGCTGGTGACAGGAACTAACACCGCCGGGCTGCCGGGCCCAAAACCCAACGTGCCATGAAAAGTGATCGCACATTGTATACATAATGAGGGAGCAGTGGAAATGTTTTTGCTGTGTTTTTGTACTCCCGCCAGCAGTTTCTGGATGAGATTTCTCCGAATGCAGAATTCTGCCATTGAATGTGGGCGCTGTACGGATCAGCAGATGGGCTGGCACCGGCGTATGTGCGTGTCAAGCTCTCCGCATTTTCTGCGTGCCGATCTGTAGAAAACCTTCCCTGGTCATTCAGGGCCCTTTTCTCAAACATTCCTGCAGGCTGAGCGGCACGCTCTTCATGTTTTAATTTTGATACAGTCCAGATGAGATGTTCAGAGTCTCAAAAATCGGAAAAACCAAAACCCCCAAGAGATACATGGGGTTTAACCAAAAACGGAACCAGCAGACCTTCTAAGGCAGTGATGGTGAACCTTGGCACCCCAGATGTTTTGGAACTACATTTCCCATGATGCTCAACTACACTGCAGAGTGAATAAGCATCATGGGAAATATAGTTCCAAAACATCTGGGGTGCCAAGGTTCGCCATCACTGTTCTAAGGGAAACAACCACGACAGGGTTGTAGACAAGAATCGGAACATTTAGAATGTACTCAGGGGTTCGATTCACCACCTTTGTGTGCTCTAGTGAAGTAGGGATCAATAGGAGGAATGTTAAACAAAACCAAAGAAAAATTCCCAGCTCAACTTACCGACCAGCCTGCAAACAACCAAAATATCCTCACTAATGCCCCATACACACGATCGGATTTTCCGTCAGAAAAACCTTGGATGTTTTTTCCGACAGAATCCTGCTCAAGCTTGGCTTGCATACACACGGTCACACAAAAGTTCTCTGAACTTCCGACCGTCAAGAACGCTGTATCGTACAACACTACAATGAGCCAAGAAAATGAAGTTCAATGCGTCCGAGCATGCGTCAGATTGTTTCCGAGCATACGTCGGAATTGCTACAGACGATTGGAATTTCCAATTGGAATTTGTTACGTCGGAAAATTTGAGAACCAACTCTCAAATTTTTTTTGGGGTGGAAATTTTGACAAAAAAAAAGTCCGATGGAGCCTACACATGGTCGGAATTTCCGACCAAAAGCTCACATAGGACTTTTCTTGTTGGAGATTCTGACCGTGTGTACGGGGCATTACATTATGCATTAACAGGGGTTTCGTTCCACACATTTGCAAATACACGCATAAGCTGCAGAGCCGCTTCACGGCACCCCAATATTATCTGCAGTCCTAACTCTATACATTTATGAGAGCCTCCACAGTGGAAGCAATGCATTATAATAGATAGATCGAGGGCAGGTGAGCCTGGAGAGAGCCCACCCCTCTGTAAAGGCACAGGGGTGCACTGGACCCCCAGCATATAGCACCATGGCAGCGAAGGTGCCCATTGTGTCCCCTCACCAGTATTCCAACATTACAAACTCAATAGAAACCAGCTGAGCACAACAGGGGGACAAGGGGCCAGATTCACGTAGCCCGGGCGCAACGTAACTTAAACGATTTAAGTTACACCGCCGCAAATTTTCCAAGTTAGTGCCCGATCCACAAAGCACTTACCTGGAAATTTACGGCGGTGTATCCTAAATCCGTCCGGCGCAAGGCGGGCCAATTCAAATCGGGCGAGTCCCATTTAAATTAGGCGCGCTCCCGCGCCGGACGTACTGCGCATGCTCCCGACGCAAATTTTCCGACGTGCTTTGCGCGAAGTTACGATGCGCCAAGGTTTTGTGAATCGGGATGGGTAAAAAAGAGTTGCGCGGGAAAAAAAAAAATAAAAAAAAAATTTGAAAGCGACGCGGGAAAGACGGGTACACTTTTACATGGTGTACTAATTTTACACTTTGTAAAAGCAGCCCTATCTTTGCGACGGCAAACTAACACTTGCGGCGCGACTTTCCGACGGGAAAAAGTTTTGTGGATCGCCGTAAGTGCTAATTTGCATACCCGACGCTGGTTTACGACGAGAACTCCCCCCAGCGGCGGCCGCGGTATTGCATCCTAAGATCCGACAGTGTAAAACAATTACACCTGTCGGATCTTAGGCCGGGTACACACGAACAAACATGTACGGTGAAAGCGGTCCCTTCGGACCGTTTTCACCGTACATGTCTGCCAGAGGGCTTCTGTACGATGGTTGTACACACCATCGTACAGAAGTCCGCGCGTAAACAATACGCGGGGCGTGTCCGCGTCGTCGCCGCGACGATGACGTGGAGACGTGGGCGGGCCTGCCATTTAAAGGCTTCCACGCATGCGTCAAAGTCATTCGACGCATGCGAGGGACGGCGGGCGCCTGGACATGTACGGTAGGTCTGTACTGACGACCGTACATGTCCGAGCTGGCAGGATTCCAGCGGACGGTTTTAAAACACGTCCAGGAATATTTGTCTGCTGGGAAAAGGCCCGGCGGGCAAATGTTTGCTGGAATTCGGCCCGCTCGCGCCTACACACGACCGAACATGTATGCTGAAACTGGCCTGCGGACCAGTTTCAGCATACATGTTTGGTCGTGTGTACGGGGCCTTAGGGATATCTATGCGTAACTGATTCTATGAATCAGCCGCATAGATAGAAACAGGGATACGACGGCGTATCAGCAGATACGCCTGCGTATCCCTTTTGTGAATCTGGCCAAAGGTTTCTAATCCCTCCCGGAATGTGGATTTCTGAGAAAGGTGAAGACAGCGGCTTCTTCTCAGCACAGATCAGGACCATGGACAGCAGGAAAGATATTCACGTTTCTTTGCTGGGAAACATTGTTCACACTGAGCCCTGCCTTTGCCAGGCGACTTCCTGCCGATTGCTGGTGACTTGAGTACTACTTGATGAGACTTTGAAGCATTTTTCAGGGAATTCCTGGGTAATCTTTCTGTAATGTCGGATCCAAATCACATCAATATAGATGAGGATCCGGCTTGGAGGCGACTTCTATTAAAGTCTATGGGCACAAGACAGATAGACGTCTCCTTGAAGTAAAACAGGAACCTTCTCTAAAGACAGAGCGACTTCAGTAGTGCTAATTGGCTACTTGCCGACCAGCCGCCATCTTTTTACGGCGGCAGGTTGGCTCCCTTGTGCAAATTGGGATATTGGAATAGAGCATGGGTGCTCAACCTGTGGCCCTCCAGCTGTTGCAGAACTACAAGTCCCATGAGCCATTGCAAGGCTGACAGTTACAAGCTTGACACCCAAAGGCAGAGGCCTGTTGGGAATTGTAGTTCCTGAACAACTGGAGGGCCGTAGTTTGGAGACCCCTGGCACTCTACAGCATGGGAGTCAAGCTTGTAACCGTCAGCCTTGCAATGCCTTATGGGACTTGTAGTTCTGCAACGGCTGGAGGGCCACAGATTGAGCACCCATGGAATAGCGCGTTGTCGCCCTGTAACAGGCGGTGTCTGAACAAGGACCTTCATGGCAGGATCACTGGGGATTGCATTACAAAAAACTGCAGATTTTAGAAGATTGATGTATGGGATTATTTATGAGATTTCAGGGATTGGATTTACATCTCATGTAGCGATGCAGCTATTGTTCCCGTTTTTTACACGGCCGCACCGCAGCGGGTCCTTATTACAAGATCTGATAGAGAGTGGAATCTCTATTACGGCGAGCGAGGCGACATTTGTATTATCTGCACAGACCGGCGGAGATATTGATGAAGGCGCTCTTCACAGACAGATAAGATGTCTATCCTTTGGTCGCATTGTACCCGGGGGCTGTAACGCAGCTCAGCGCCGTAATCTCGCACTCCTTCCAACCGCTTTGATTTTCCTGCTGCAGGTGACGGGTTCATCCGACAGATTCTTGTTTGCTCGGAGGGGAAAGAAGGGGTGGGGGCTGGCGGATGGGCGACGCGGTGACCTTTTCCGGAGCATCGTCCCCTCGGAGCGCCATTCAGGGAAATGTCCCCTTCAAGACTTTTTAATAAAGTCGCTTGGCAGACAATAGGCAGTGAGAGGGATGTGTACGAGATTAATCGCCCCGCTAAACTGCAAACACACTTTGTGTTCAATCACTGTCACCTCCCTTGTGGCTGCGAGCTGCGACGGCGCGGTATAAACGGTCCTGTGACAGATGTGTTGGTAACTCTGATATCATACTTAACAGCGTGATCACCTGGGTGTCACCGGAGACGGGAGGAAAAAGATGATTACTGTTTACTCCCTGTTATCGGTGCTAAACATGCAACTAGGACACCTCCCAGGACAACTCTGTTCTAGGGGTGCGGGAGAGGATTCTGGGTAATGGGGGTCGCATTAGTAAAGGCTACAGTATAAAAAACGATTCCATTGCAGATAAATATTGTTTTTCAGGTCAGGATCACCCTTGTGTGCAGTGGCTGGTGGTGCTTGATCGCCCGTCCGCCCGCCACCCTCGTACTTACCCCATCCAGGTTGCCTTTTTGGCCGGTTCCCCCCCCCCCCCGTATCTCCCGGTGGTCGCTTCTCCTCCTGGCCAATCGGGTCTTAACACTCCCAGCCTATCGGTTCTTAGGACTTGCATCTGATCGGGTCTTAGGACTCACAGCCACGCTAATGTCACACAAGAGGATGGGCTCTGGGCACAGTGCTCTGCGCCCCGAGCCCACCCTTTTTTAAGCCAATTAGAGCCTCAGGGCCAGATTCTCAAAAGAGATACGACGGCATATCTCCAGATACGCCGTCGTATCTCTGAGTTGCGCCGTCGTATCTATGCGCCTGATTCTTAGAATCAGTTATGCATAGATTTCCCTTAGATCCGACAGGCGTAAGTCTCTTAGGCCGTCGGATCGTAACTGCATATTTACGCTGGCCGCTAGGGGCGTGTCGAAATATGTAAATCAGCTAGATACGCGAATTCACGAACATACGCCCGACCGACGCAGTACAGTTGCGCCGTTTACGTTAGGCTTTTCCCGGTGTAAAGTTACCCCTGCTATATGGTGGCGTAAGTGCGGCGTACCAATGTTAGGTATGGCCGTCGTTCCCGCGACAAAATTTGAAAATTTTACGTCGTTTGCATAACTCGTCCGTGAATGGGGCTGGTTGTAATTTACGTTCACGTCAAAACCAATGCGTCCTTGCGGCGTATTAGGAGCAATGCACACTGGGAGATTTCCACGGACGGCGCATGCACCGTTTGTGAAAAACGTCAATCACGTCGGGTCACAGAACATTAACATAAAACACGCCCCCCTGTCCCACATTTGAATTAGGCGGGCTTATGCCGGCTGATTTACGCTACGCTGCCGCAACTTAAGGAGCAAGTGTTTTGAGAATACAGCACTTGCCCGTTTAAGTTGCGGAGGCGTATCGTAAATCGGATACGTTATGCCCACGCAAAGATACGCGGATGTACGAGAATCTGGCCCTCAGGCTCTAATCACGTGCTTGGGGGGGGACGGGGACGCTATTGAAAATCCAAGCGTCCGGCGCCCTGAATGGAGATTAGGGGCCGAGCGCATGGATTAGGGGGGCGGAGCCCCTTCACCCCTTATGAGTGGCTGCCACTGCTTGTGTGTCTGCATTTTGATGCATTTTTTATGCGCTCCCATTGAGGTTTATTTACTAAAGGCAAATAGACTGGTGCAGGCTGTGCTTTCTCTCCTCCTCCTTCCTGCCAGTGCAGCACTCCTGTATTCAGAAGCCGGCAGCAGTAATTACAGACAAAAGGAAGCTTTGCACTGGCAGGAGAGAAGAGAGAACACATTCCACAGCTGAGTGCAGAAGTGGAGGAGAGAGCCGGAAGTGGAGGAGAGAGCCGAAAGTGGAGGAGAGAGCCGAAAGTGGAGGAGAGAGCCGAAAGTGGAGGAGAGAGACGGAAGTGGAGGAGAGAGACGGAAGTGGAGGAGAGAGACGGAAGTGGAGGAGAGAGACGGAAGTGGAGGAGAGAGACGGAAGTGGAGGAGAGAGACGGAAGTGGAGGAGAGAGACGGAAGTGGAGGAGAGAGACGGAAGTGGAGGAGAGAGCCGGAAGGAGGCAGGGCTGTGTCCTTTCTCTCCCACCTGTCAGTGCATTGCTCCTGTAGCCTGTAAACACACCTGCTGGCTTTTGCCTTCATGTGCCCTGACAACTTGGGACTGTTTCTTCTGTTATGTTATACCCCCTGGCCACTTCCACCCCACACTGGGGGCACGGTTTGGCATCTTTGTCCTGGGCACTGGATGAACTTGTCCCGGCACTGCCTGGGAAAGAAGTGAAGGGGAATACTATAGATCCCTGGTGTCAAACATGCAGCCCAAACATGCAGTCTCAAACTACTGGCCACTGACACCAAGGTTAGGGGTTATTGTTGGACTCACCGACACCAATGTTTATGGCTATGTTGGGGGATAATATTGCATTTACTGACGCCAGTGTTGGGGGTTATTGGGTCCACTGACACCAATGTTGGGGGTTATTATTGTACACACTGACACCAAAGTTTTTTTTTGTTATTATTGCACTCACTGACCTCAATGCTGGGGGTTATTACTACTCCCAGGGACACCAATGCTGGGTGTTATTATTGGGTCCACTGACTGCAATGATGCATTTTATTTTGGCACTCGCTGACATCAAAGTTATAGGGTATTATTGCACTCACTGACCTCAATACCGGGGGTTACTATTACTCCCAATGACACCAGTGCTGGGAGTTATTATTGCACCCACTGACACCAATGCTGGAGGTTGCACTCCTTGACATTAATACTGGGGGCTATTATTGTGTCCGCTGACACCAATGTTGAGGGTTAATATTGCATTCACTGACTCCAATGATGGGTGTTATTTTTGCACTCGCTGACACCAAAGTTACCGTATTTATCGGCGTATACAGCACACTTTTTTGCCCTGAAAATCAGGGCAAAATCGTGGGTGCGTGATATACGCCGATACCCGCTTCCCGCACTGTGTTCGAACCACTGCGCTGACATATACCGAGCGCAGTACACTCGGGCAGGCTCGACTCCTCTCGCGGTCCTGTGCGTCTATACGTCCTTTACCCGAGAGGAGCCGAGCCCGCCCGACTATACCCGAGTGTACTCCGCTCGGTATATGTCGGCGCAGTGGTTCGAACACAGCGGGGATCGAGCGGGGAGGACACCACGATGGCCGCAGAAGGACGCCGGACCGGACGAGGCCGCCGATGAACGACGGGCAGGACGCGATGGACGACGGGCAAGACACCGACGAGGGGCATCCAAACTTTAAGTATTTTTTTTTTTTTTTGCAGGAATTTTCCTTCAAGTTCGGGGGTGCGCGCTATACGCCGGGGCGCGTTATAGCCCGATAAATACGGTATATGGTATTATTATATTCACTGACATCAAAACTGGGGGTTATTCTTACTCCCACTGACACCAATGTCAGGAGTTATTATTGCACCCACTGACACCAATGTTGGGGGTTAATATTGCATTCACCGACACCAGTGTTGGGGGTTGTCATTGCATCCACTCACTCCAATGTTGGGGGTTGTCATTGCATCTACTGAGACCAATGTTGGGGGTTACTTTTAGGTCCACTGACACCAATGCTGGTGTTGTTATTGTACTCACTGACATCAATGCTGGGGTTTTATGGTTCGAACAGTGCAGAACATTGTAGGGTGTGAACTTGTTTCTCTAGAAGATATATATGAGACTCATTGCAGGAAAAATAGTGAGAGACCAGACTCATCCTGGTTGTCACTTCTTTGAATTATTGCCATCTGGGAGACGTTTTAGGGTGATTAAAACAAGGACAAATCGATTTAAAGAGAGCTTCTTTCCCAGGGCTATCGAGGCTATCAATGCAGAAATGAAATGAAAGAGGTCACATAGTCTTATTCTATTGTTTTGTTTTGTTTTTATTATGGGGACTCTTTTTTTTTATTATTTTTGGTATATTTAAATCCTGTTTGGTAAATGCATAGTTGACAATTGTGATGTCATAATGTGTGGAGTAGAAATTTAATTTTATTGTGAATTTGTTTTCTAAAAAATGACAATACTATCTATCTATCTATCTATCTATCTATCTATCTATCTATCTATCTATCTATCTATCATTACTCCCACTGGGGCAGATTCACAGAGCAAGTACACCGGCGTATCTACTGATACGCCGGCGTACTTTCAAATTTCCCGCGTCGTATCTTTTTTTTGTGACAGTAAAGATCGCGTTGTATCTTTAGTTTGAATCCTCAAACCAAGATACAACGGCATCTGGGCAGATCCGACAGGCGTACGGCTTCGTACACCTTCGGATCGCAGATGCAATACTTCGGCGTCCGCTGGGTGGAGTTTGCGTTGTTTTCCGCGTCGGGTATGCAAATGAGCTTTTTCCGACGATCCACGAACGTACGTGCGGTCGTCGCATTCTCTTACGTCGTCTGTAGACGGCTTTTTCCGGCGTATAGTTAAAGCTGCTATTTTGTGGCGTATAGATAGACTTGCCATGTTAAAGTATGGCCGTCGTTCCCGCGTCAAAATTAGATTTTTTTTTTTTTTTGTGTAAGTCGTCCGTGAATAGGGATGGACGTAAGTCACGTCTAAGTTAAGAAAAATACGTCGTTGCGACGTCATTTAGCGCAATGCACGGCGGGAAATTTAGGAACGACGCATGCACATTTCATTCGGTGCGGGGGCACGCGCTTCATTTAAATGAAACCCGCCCCCAACCCGCCCAATTTCAAATACGCCGCCAGAAAAACACTACGCCGTCGTAACTTACGGCGCAAATTCTTTCTGGATTCGAATTTACGCCAGGTAAGATACGGCGGCGTAGCGTCGCCTGTCCAACTGTATGTGAATCTGCCCCACTGACACCAATGCTGGGGATTATTATTGCATCCAATCATACCAATGATGGAGTGGATATTATTGCACTTACTGACACCAGTGCTGGGGGTTGTTATTGCTTCCACTGACACCAGTGCTGGGGGTTGTTATTGCTTCCACTGACACCAGTGCTGGGGGTTGTTATTGCTTCCACTGACACCAATGCTGGGGTTTTTCTTCCCCAACCTCTTCAGTGTGCATTGCGATACACTGCAAAAAAATAAATAAAAATGCAGCAGGACTGACATTTTGGAACATCGAGGTACATTATAGCTTATTCATTTTGAATGGGCTGCTTAACTTGACGCAGTGCACTTCAATGCATGAAAATGTGCGGTTTTTGTGCGTCCCTCTGGAAGTGTCAGGGGCCATATTTGAAGTCCTCTATAAGTGGACCACCACTGCTATACAGTATAGTCCAACATATGACATCACATTCAAGATGGCGGCACCCAGCAGCAGTTTCAGGGCTTTTGGATGTTTGCTTACACAGGGGAGGCATTTACTGATAAATAACATGCCTAATATCCATTAGACACGCACATAATGTTATAGGAATATTTTAGTGAATAGCACGGTGACAGGGTCTCTTTAGACTCTACAAGACTCTGGTCCGGCCGCACCTGCAGTATGCTGTCCAGTTCTGGGCACCAGTCCTCAGGAAGGATGTACCGGAAATGGAGAGAGTACAAAGAAGGGCAAAAAAGCTAATTAAGGGTCTGAAGGATATTGGTTATGAGGAAAGGTTACAAGCACTGAACTTAATTAGCTAGATTCAGAGAGATTTCCCTTTCTTTAGGCGGGCGTAGCGTATCGCATATACGCTACGCCGCCATAACTTTGACAGGCAAGTCCCGTATTCAGAAAGATTATGCGCCCGAAGTTACGGTGGCGTAGCGTATATGGGCCGGCGTAAGCCCGCCTTATTCAAAATAGGCTGGTAGGGGCGTGTTGTACACAAATTACTAGTGACCCCACGTATTTGACGCTTCTAACGAATGGCGCATGCGCCGTCCGTGAAAGTATCCCAGTGCACATGATCGAAATCACGCCGCAAATAGTCAATGCTTTCAACGTGAACGTAACTTACGCCCAGCCCCATTCACAGACGAGTTACGCAAACGACGTAAAACATGAAAAATTTGATGGCTGTTCGACATCCATACTTAACATTGGCTGCGCCATCTTTTTGGTGGTTTATCTTTACGCCTGAAAACGCCTTACGTAAATGGCGTATCTTTACTGCGACGGCCGTGCGTACGTTCGTGAATAGGCGTATCTTGCTGATTTACATATTCTAGGCGTAAATTCTAGGCCTAGCGGCCAGCGTAAATAGACAGCTAAGATACGACGGCGTAGGAGACTTACGCCGGTCGTACCTTAGCAACATTTAAGTGCATCTCAATTTGAGCATACGCTTAAATATACGACGGCGCGGATTCGGACTTACGACGGCGTATCTACTGATACGCACGTCGTAAGTCTTTCTGAATCTAGCCCATTCTCTCTGGAGAAGAGACTCTTGAGAGGGGATTTGATTTCAATTTACAGATACTGTACAGGTGACCCCACAATGGGGATAAAACTTTTTCGCGGAAGGGAGTTTAACAAGACACGTGGCCACTCATTAAAATTAGAAGAAAAGAGGTTTAACCTTAAACTACATGGAGGGTTCTTTACTGTAAGAGCGGCAAGGATGTGGAATTCCCTTCCACAGGCAGTGGTCTCAGTGGGTGGCATCGATTGTTTCAAAAAACGATTCGATAAACACCTGAACGACGATATACAGGGATATGCAATGTAATACTGACATATAATCACATACATGAGGATGGACTTGTGTCTTTTTTCAACCTCACCTGCTATGTAAGTATGTAAATAATCTTATCTATGTGTATAAAAGTGATGTCGGTATAAATGCGGCACGCTTGATGGAGTTCTAATGTTTATTGTTGTCATGTAATTGTATTGTGAAGAATTAATGTTGTATTGGATGCTCCTGACAATAGAAGGATGTGCCGGCAGATTAAATTTGATCTGCTCCCTGAACCCGTAATCATTAACAAGATTATTTTAATTGATCCTCCGCTCCTAGTCACTCAGGTCCATTAGTTTAATCTCCTTCATCGAAAAGGTAATATTGTCTACTTAACAACCTGGCAGGTCCAGCCGGCCACTGAGTTTCGCACGGTGCTTACGGATCAGCCGGAATGTTCTGAGATGCTAACTAGGGCTTCAAGAAGTTTGTATGAGAGAGACAAATGTTCTATCAATTTAGATATCGTCCTACCTTCCCGGAATGGACTTGGCACTGCCGGGATGTGATTAATTGTCTCCCTTTTATATTATAAAGCGCTGCGTAAACTATTGGCGCAATATAAATCCTGTATAATAATAATAATTCAGTGGGCAGATCATAACCAGAATCATAAAACCTCCTAGAGGGGTCGTGCAGCAACAGACAGAAGGTCGGGGGGGGGGGGGGGTCCACAGTCATGTGGAAATGCTGCTACTGTAGTCCAGGGAGCATGCATGACATCATCATTATGGAAGCCCGTGGAGAAGGATGCCTCCAAAGCTCGCCCGGTTGAACTTCATTATAGCCAGACCCCGCTGAACAGGCAGGTGACAGGTCCGTGTCCTCTCTCTCAGATGGAAATGGACCGCCTGCCCGTTTCAATCCCATCTGCCAGACAGATGGAAAATAGGACCAGGATGGACAGGATCAGATGGCGGAGGATGATGTAACGGAATGACCCGTGACAAACAGAGACTTTGGAAGGATGAGGGGTACTCCTGTACCGGCGTCACCAAGGAGTCTTATGTCTAGGGTCACCTTATGTCCAATAGGGCCATAGGGTGACTGAGAAATGATATCCTAAATTACAGGACAGGGGACATTACTGATGGCTCTTATTACAGGATCTTGAGATATTGTTAAGTGTTGGTTTATTCTGACCCTACCAGTCAATAGAATGAGTCTTTCAATGCGTAGCCCAGGCTATTGAGTTGTTAAATGGGGCTGGCTCCTGAAAGGCCTTTCATTGTGCGATAACACTGTTTAAAGCCTATTGATGATCAGGTGTGAATACCTTTCTGTCGGAGACAGACCGTCTGTCTAAAGATGTGGATTGAGGGGAAATCATTGTGTGATGGTGTTTTGTTTGAATTATATTAATAAAGGAATGTGACTTCTCAGGTGTAGTGATTAGGTCATGTTAATTATAGACTGGCGCCGAAATGTCTGGAATGTTTAGCAATTAGCCCATCTGAAGGTGTATTGAAGCCCCCCCCCAGTGTGTGATGTTGGGGGTGGAGAGTTCTTTGTTCCTTTGATTATTGTAACCTGTTGTACTGTATATAAGAAAGCTAAGTTACCATTAAAGATGTCTTTCATTTGAAACCAGAACCCAGAGCTGTGTGTCTCGGTTATTCTGGGAAATGGGATGGATTGGGTCCTGTTGGTTGGAGTGTCAGATAAGCTGTCGTGGTTGATAGATGGGATATCGTAAACGGTGGTTGACCGTTACAGATGACATAAAGCAATCCACAGAGGAGACTGCGAGGTCCGATCAGCCCCTGTAAAAAGACCCCCAGAGTTTAAAAGCACATTAAAGTGTAAGTAAACCCACCTATCATTTTCAGCCAAGGAAGCTGCCATCTTGGCCTATGTTTAATCTTCAACTGCCATGGTGCTGCACATGTGATTAGTTATGACACCAGACATTTGATGGTTTGACAGTTTGGTTGAGAGCACAACCAATGTGACAGTTAGCAATCCCGGCATGCCGGAAATGTGACTGCTTTTTGAAACTGTTAAATCGATGGGTTTACTTCCGCTTTAAGCAGGTCAGAATACATTACTGGCAAAACCTTCTCATATTCGTCCAATAATTTTTCTTTTATAAATAGACTGAATGATTTTCTGTGCCTTTTATCTGCAATTTGTGAAGTTGGTAACAGGGTCTCTTTAAACATTGAGGTCCACCCGAAAAAAAAATATCAAAAGGCAGCAGCTACAAATACTGCAGCTGCTGACTTTTAATAAATAGACACTTACCTGTCCAGCACGCCCGCGCTTTTCGGCGGCAGAAGACAAGCAATCGCTCGTCTCTCCGCTGCCCCTGTCGCCATCCTCGGTGAGGGAATCAGGAAGTGAAGCGTTGCAGCTTCCCTGCCCGGTTCCCTACTGCACATGCGCGAGCGGCGCGGCACGTCCTCACTGGTCCCCGCTCTCTCCTGGGACCTGTGTGTTTCCCTGGGATCCTCACTGGTCCTGCCCGGTTGCCTACTGCACATGTGCGAGCGGCGCAGCACGTCCTCACTGGTCCCCGCTCTCTCCTGGGACCTGTGTGTTTCCCAGAAGACAGCAGGGGCGGTCGGGAAGGGGAGTGACTCCCGCGGGAGTCTGTTCCTGGAAGTGGGTGCAAATACGTGTATTGTACAGGTATCTGCACCCCCCTCCCCCCTGAAAGGTGCCAAATGTGACAACCGGAGGAGGGGTGGGTTTCCGAAAAGCGGAGGTTCACTTTTTGTGTGGAACTCCCCTTTAAGAAATCGAGTAAGCAGCCAGCTAGTGAGGTAGGCAGATGCGGGCCATAAAAAATTGGACCCGTCTTTGTCCCGTGAGTCAGTTTAAATGCAAAAGTATTTTGTTTGACTGGAGTTGACCGCGAAATCCGGTTTTCTCGTTGTCGGAAGTATTGGGGGAATTTTCTTTCTTTTATTAAACTGATCTCCTTTTTTTTCGATGTGATGAAAAACCTGTTGCAGGCAGATGGACTCTCGGAGCGGGTTGGCGTTAAGGCGCTCTGTCTGCTATGGGGAAGCGAGCGGATCGGTGACACAGAAACGTTCCCATTGATCGCACGCCTCGTGATTTATGACTGTGCGCTCATCCGCAGGTCAATGTCTCCCCCCCCCCCCCCCCACCACTCCACCCTTGGTCGTAACGAGGATGAAAGAGTTAATCTATAAATTCTGTGCAACTTTTCGGGTGGGCGGGGGCGGGGGAATGTCTGGAGCTTCACTCGCCGCTTGCGTGCGCTGACGCCGGGCACGGACCCTCGACAGCATTAAGGGCCGGGGAGTTAAATCTAATTATATTAATTATAGGTAATTGGCGCAATGAATGAATTGTGATTATGTGCTTGATCCTGCTGCTGCTCTGATCCGGCTCATTGAGCCCGCTCTAGATAAAATAGCAGGAAGTCCATCAAGGATTAAGTGGGAGCACAAAAATAGAATCGCAAAACAGGAGATGGCCCAACTTTAATTAAAAAGCTGGCTGTTCTATAAGCTCGTCAACTGACTGCGGACAAGTGATGCATTCTGGGAAATATGTTTTTTTTTTTTTTTTTGCTGCAGCGACATATTACCTACAGCGTAGCCTCCGGGAAGCCTGGGGATATCATAAAGATCTTTAATTAAAGTGCACCTGTCATTCCATTAACAAGCCTGCATGAATACGTTCCTGATATGTCACAATATACGACAGCGACAATATCAATTTAAGAAAAAGCTCATTTAAAAAAACATTCAGGTGACTTTAGGTGCCTAGGCTGAGATGATGTCATTAGTTTGCTGCAGGCAGGAGGAAGCATTTCCTCAGTCTGTACATTGTAATTTTGTAGCAAGCCACAAGGCAAAGTGCACCTGAAAGTGCACTTGCTGTAAATATGAGGGGTAGATCTGAAATGAGGGGAAGCTCTGCTGATTTTATCATCCAATCATGTGCAAGCTAAAATGCTGTTTTTTATTTTCCTTGCATGTCCCCCTCGGATCCACAGCGACAAAGTGGATTTGCCTTTCATAAATAACCCCCAATGTGTTTGCATTAATATACTCTTAAGTTGTGAGCTCCAGCAGTCTCTTGCAGTCGGGATGATAACCAATGACGGCTCATTGGCCGCAATGAATCTCTGCACTTCATACATTGTTCTTTGTGCGTTTCATGTCGGTACTTTTGTTGTTTACTCGTTGATAAGGCGGCTCAGCAATAAAAGCCTAGAGCAGAACGCGGTTCTGGCTGAAGTGCGCCAGAAACATCACGTCCAAAAGTGCTTTAGTGTTCAGGTTAGACCACACTCAGCAGAACTGGCTTCTCGCTGCTTTCATGTTGGATTATGTTTGCTTTTTGCCATCATAAGCTGATGTGGATATATATATATATATATGTACTTTTTTCTCTTAGTAGGACTTTGATTCACACACTTAAAGTGACTTATTTACACTTCACAAGCTCTGGAAGTGGCGGGATGCAGCAGACACGAGTGTTCTGGAACTGATTACGCCGCACTATCTCTGTCTGGTCTACAATGTGGCCTACCGGCAGAAGTAGGACTAAGGATCCCAGGGTGTCTTAATGGAGTGAGAGAGTGGGGGAAGGGGGGAGCCGGAGGGCAGGTAAAGTGTATCTAAAGTCCAGACCTTTTTTCTTAGATTTGGATAGAACAAAAAATAAATAAAAATATTGGGGTAGATTCAGATAGAAGATACGACGGCGTATCTCCAGATACGCCGTCGTATCTCTGAGTCCGGCCGGTCGTATCTATGCGCCTGATTCATAGAATCAGTTACGCATAGATTTCCCTAAGATCCGACCGGCGTAAGTGTTTTACACCGTCGTATCTTAGGCTGCATATTTACGCTGGCCGCTAGGTGGCGCTTCCATAGTTTTGAACAAGGAATATGCAAATGAGCTAGATACGCCGATTCAGAAACGTAAGTCCGTCCGGCGCATTTTTTACGTTGTTTAAGTTAGGCTTTTTTCAGCGTATAGTTACCCCTGCTATATGAGGCGTGCAGTGAGTGGCAGTCATCTTCTCCAGGGGTCCCTTCCCACCCCCCCCCCTTCCATGACATGAATCTTGATTCTTGAATGACAAGGGATAATGCGGCTAATTTAGCATGCTGACTGCGCTCGTCTCTGATAATTACATTAGACGCGGTCCCCGGCCAAAGTGAGAGAAATTCATTTCCTAAAACGAATGATTTCTGAGATAACGCGGCCCTGGTATCCGCTGATTGTTAATTATTCACGGGGCCTAATTGCTCTCCTATTAGCATCATACTGACAACGAAATAAAGTTCGCGTCTATCAGCTTCCACAAAGATACATGTTTACTGTCCTGATTCTTCAGGCTGAAATATATTCCTTTGTGAGACACCCGTGAAGAGATGATAAATGGTCTCAATTATGTAAAATTATCATTGTGGTCGGTGAACCGGCAATGTCTTCGGGAAACCCTTTATAAATGCAATATTTTGGCTAAGCTGGTAATCGCTAATTCCTCGCAACTCTGTGGGCCAGCACTTAAATCTAAACTCCAGAATGATATAAAATACACAATATAATGCAGCTTTATAATCATTGTAACACCATAACATTTATTTTGTAATGCAAATAGTCTACCTACTTGAATCTGATTTGGTATCAGCCTCTTACTAATTTAATTAGTTGTACATTGTGACTTGGTGCACTTGTGAACTTTATAAAGGGTGCAGATGCCCCCAAAACTGTTTTATTGTTCCAATGTATTTGGATTAAAAAAAATAGGGCCAGATTCAGAGAGAACTTATGCCGACGTAACTGTTGATACGCCGCGTAAGTTATAGGATGCTCCATCGTATCTATGCGCCGTATTCTTGAAACCAGATACGCCTGAATTCTGGCTCCATCCGACCGACGTAAGTCTCCTACGCCGTCGTATCTTGGGTGCATATTTACGCTGGCCGCTAGGGGTGCTTCCATTGATTTACGCATCGAATATGTAAATGACCTAGATACGCCAATTCACGAACGTACTTGCGCCCGTCGCAGTAAGCTACACCGTTTACGTAAGGCGTACGTCCGGCATAAAGTTATCCCTCATAAAGCAGGTGTAAGTCATGTTAGGGTATGGACGTCGGAACAGCCGTCGTATTTTACGTCGTTTACGTAAGTCGTACGTGAATGGGGCTGGGCGTAGGTTACGTTCACGTCGTATGCATTGAGCCGTCGTATCTTAGGGAGTATATGCGACGTGATTCTGAGCATGCGCCGTTCGTTCGGCCCTTCATTTACATGGGGTCACGGTTAATTTTAATACAACAGGCCCACTACCTTCCTAATTTGAATTAGGCAGGCTTACGACGGCCCATTTACGCTATGCCGCCGTAACTTAGGGAGCAAGTGCGTTGTGAATACTTCTCTTGCCTCTCTATGTTACGTCACGTAGCGCATATGAGAATTGCTCTACGCCCGCACAAAAATACGCCGCTGTCTTTGAATCTAGCCCATAATCTGTAAGAACAAGGATTCCTGTGCAACATCTCTGTAATTTAAATTGGTGAATGGACAGCCCATTGGACTTCAACGCATGGAGGATACGGTGTGGCTTGTATGCGGCTCACCATTTGATTACATTTATATTAATATAATCTTATTTTTAAACATTGTAGTAGTCATTTTTTCATCCTCATGGCGCGTACACACGACCGTTTTTCATGACGAGAAAAATACAATTTTTTTAATTTGTCATTAAAAGCGATCGTGTGTGTGCTCCAGAGCATTTTTCTCAACATGAAAAATGGCCATTAAAAATTTAGAACGTGCTCTATTTTTTCTCAACGTTTTTCACGCTGTGAAAAACGGTCGTGTGTAGGCTTTAACAACGGGAGAAAAAAAAACGTGCATGCTGAAAAGCAAGTTATGAGAAGGGAAATTTGCATAATCAAGCCCAAAGGGTGGCGCCATTTCGAATGGAACTTCCCCTTTATAGTCCTGTCGTACTTGTTGTACGTCACCGCGTTTTTCTCCAGCATTTTTTTTTTCACGATCGTGTGTATGCAAGGCAGGCTTGATGAGAATCACATCGAGAAAAACGTTGTTTTTTTTCCATGGCATTAAAAACGGTCATGTGTACGCGGCATCACTATAATAAAATGTATAACCTTGATGATAACAAACACACATTCACAATGGATGGTAGCTGGCAGTCGCTGACCAGATGTACAAATATCAGATCATTTGCCATAAATATAAAAAAGACCGCATTACCCGGTTGGCTAAAATATTGGCACCATTTTTGGACAGCTTCCATTGCTGTGCCGGTGTTCTGAGACGGTATACTGAGCCGGCTGAATGTAACATTCAGATATATTAAATAAAACTGTGTGAAGATTACCTCTGAATGGAAGGCATTGCTCAGAAATTAATCGCTCGCGCTCCTCCAAATCTCTGTAGTATTTTAACATTTCACTCTGAAGAAAGACCTTTAGATGGAGAGAAGACATTTATCTGGACGCTGGGGTGCCGTCACCGCTAATACTCCACTGCTGGGCTCAGTGCTAGATCTTAATTTTTCAAAGGTTAAAGACTTGATCAAATATCGAATGAAGGTTTTTAATAATAAAAAAGTCTGATCTCCACAGGTAATTACTTGAAAGTTGAAACTCGAATGTATTGTTCATAACAGCTTCAGAGGCTTAGAGAGGAAAGTTTGTGGAAATAATCTGGATTTACAAGCGGTTTGTTTGAATGGTAACGTCAACATATTTCAGCTAAATCAAACGTGGAAGAAATGAATGCAAGACATTATTCAGTTTAAGTTGACACACAGGTTTTGCCTTTTTTTACTCACCACATGCAGTTTTCATGGTCCTCCTTATGCCGCGTACACACCATCACTTTATGTGATGAAAAAAAAACGTCGTTTTTAAAAACGTCACTTTAAATGACCGTGTGTGGGGGAAAACGTTGTTTTATGTCTTCTGAAAAACGACAAAAAAAAATTGAAGCATGCTTCAATTTTATGTGTCGTTTTTTAAAACGTCGTTTTTTACTTCACAGAAATTGACCGTGTGTAGCAAAAACGTCGTTTAAAACAACGTTTTTACACCCGCGCATGCCCAGAAGCTAGTTATGAAGCGAGCTTCAATGGAAAAAGTGGTGAACGTAACCTCGCTTTGCTAGAACATTGTGAGAAAAACGATGGTGTGTAGGCAACTTCGTCTTTGAAAATTTAAGTTTCAAAAACGTCATTTTTTACTTCACAGAAAATGTCTTTTATTTCCATCACATAAAATGATGGTGTGTATGCGGCATTAGTCTTTTGCTCTGTTTTGCTTTTTATCTTTTAGGTTACTTTGCAATAACGCAAGGAAGCAAAAACCTCTGTAGTATATTAACGTGCCTTACTAAACAAGAATCCCTAAAGCATCTTCACGGCCAGGTCAAGTTGTCCTCATTTCAGTTCAGTATCTTCTGGCCCCGAACACGGACAAGTAGTTCTTCTCATCCATCGCAGATATTTTTCCAGCAGAGCTCAGGACTAGAGATAAACACAAGTGATTTCTTCTACCTGCAAAAATATCTCAAGTTCTGTCTATGCTCTTTTTGATTGACATACCCATACTCTAATCCAGAGTTTCTCAACCCTTGCACTTCAATGGAACCCTTAAAAATATTTCCATTGACATTCTGGTAGGTTAAATGGATCCTGTCTAAATTGGCCCTAGTGTGTATGTATGAATGGGAGTTAGGGACCTTAGATTTTAAGCTCCTTGGGGGCAGGGACTGTTGTAAATATACAATATATATATATATATATATATATATAAAGTGCTGTATAAATTGACGGCGCTATACAAGTACCTGTAGTAAATGAACAACCGTATCTCATTGTGACAACTTTAATACATCATGATGATTTTGATTCATCTATGAGTGACCTCCAGGTACTCCTGTGGAATATTTGCTGCTTTCTTCTACTCCTGTTTTTTCCTCCTGCTGTCCCGGGCACCTGTTACAAGGTGGAGATGTTCTTGGGCTGTGGAAATGTAATTTAAAGGGGTTGTAAAGGTTCGTTTTTTATTTTCTAAATAGGTTCCTTTAAGCCAGTGCATTGTTGGTTCACTTACCTTTTCCTTCCATTTCCCTTCTAAAAAGGTAAGTGAACCAACAATGCACTAGCTTAAAGGAACCTATTTAGAAAATAAAAAACAAACCTTTACAACCCCTTTAATAATCCCTTCCATTTCTGAGGGTATAATTAGCAACACAAATCTTTCATTTTCAAATTTCACACATGGATTCCGCAGGATAAAATAATTCTCCTATTGCGTTATGTTTTAATTTGAACTTCCTCTTGGCAGCTACAATTAGAATCGCTTGTACTGCAGACCAAACTGAGGTTTACAAGAAACCACTGAAGTCTCTTATGCTAGTCATCTGGATTAGATGGTTCACAGAGAGGAGAATGGGGGGGGGGTTGGACACGACAGTCATCCGACTTTCATCCTACTTTGCTCTGCGACATCAGTCCTACATCGGTACTACATCCATACATCCGTCTGACTTGTTCTTTGACCAATCAAAACAATCCCAGTGTGAGATAAATCATTTTTACTGCTGCTGTAATCACAATGTCGGATGTCACAAGTCGGATGGTTAGGACAAGGAAAGAAAGAAAAAGGAAGGCGCACCGACCCAGTGCATTTTCACATAAAAAGGTTTTATTAACTGGTAAACGACCGCCGCATGTACATGTACGTCCACAGAATGGCAAGTACAGGCATATGGGCGTACATGTACGTCCCCGCCTTTCCGCGGGTCGGGGGTCCGAATCGGGACCCCCCCCCCCGGTACATGCGGCGGTCGGTAACCCGCGGGGAGCGATCCGGGACGAGGGCGCGGCTATTCGTTTCTAGCCGCCCCCTCGCGATCGCTCCCCGGAGCTGAAGAACGGGGAGAGCCGTATGTAAACACGGCTTCCCCGTGCTTCACTGTGGCGGCGCATCGATCGAGTGATCCCTTTTTTAGGGAGATTCGATCGATGACGTCACACCTACAGCCACACCCCCCTACAGTTGTAAACACACACTAGGTGAACCCTAACTCCTACAGCGCCCCCTATGGTTACCTCCCAAACTGCAACTGTCATTTTCACAATAAACAATGCAATTTAAATGCATTTTTTGCTGTGAAAATGACAATGGTCCCAAAGATGTGTCAAAATTGTCCGAAGTGTCCGCCATAATGTCGCAGTCACGAAAAAAATCGCTGATCGCTGCCATTAGTAGTAAAAAAAATAAAAAAAAATAAAAATGCAATAAAACTATCCCCTATATTGCAAACTCTATAAATTTTGCGCAAACCAACCGATAAACGCTTATTGCAATTTTTTTTACCAAAAATAGGTAGAAAAATACGTATCGGCCTAAACTGAGGGGAAAAAAAACTGTTATATATGTTTTTGGGGGATATTTATTATAGCAAAAACTAAAAAATATTGCATTTTTTTCAAAATTGTCGCTCTATTTTTGTTTATAGCGCAAACAATAAAAACCGCAGAGGTGATCAAATACCACCAAAAGAAAGCTCTATTTGTGGGGAAAAAAGGACACCAATTGTGTTTGGGAGCCACGTCGCACGACCGCGCAATTGTCTGTTAAAGCGACAGTGCCGAATCGCAAAACCTGGCCTGGGCATTTAGCTGCAAAATGGTCCGGGGCTTAAGTGGTTAAATAAAATAAAAGCAATAGTCTTACTCACAAAAGGAGCTTGAATAAACGCTTATCTAGCAATCGGACTGGTCTCTTGGCACCTGCCAGCAGGACCTGATGATAACGAGGATCGGATGATGCCCCAATGGCGGAATAACTGACGTGTTTCTGGGGCGCACCCCTTTCTTCAGAGCCTAGATGGTCCGATATAGCTCTCTCCTATGTGCCCTCAAATATAAAGATGTACACATGTGTAGAGGGGTCCAAAATCAGGTGACCATCAACAAGGATCCTACTTTGATCCGACTTCAATGATATTCAATGGGCTGAAGTAGGATCAAAGTCGGACCAAAGTAGTACAGGGAGCATTTTCAAAGTCGGACGGACTTGTGTCGGACCAGTTAAGACGGCTCTCATAGGGAAACATTGATTTTCACACGTCATGCGACATGAGCTCCCAATGTCGGAGCGTTTGTCGGACAAGTGTGAACCCAGGCTTAGACTTGAGGAATTGACTTTATCAGTTACATTACCGGTTCTTTGTTTATCAACCAGTTTCCATAAAGCAGCTGCTATTTTGGTTTTCGGGGTGCTTATTGTTGGATTGGGAGTTTGAATATGGCCCTCTGTTTCATAATAATTTGATGACCGTTATGGCTAGCTAGGTCTCAAAATGGCTGCCTTCACTGTGCCAATTACCACAACCATCAGTGATGTCTACTAAACAGATTTTTATTCATATTTATGGTTACCCAGTGTAAATTAAATTATTGCTGTAGGCCATAGAAAGTCCATTGTGGCACTGGGTATGAACCATGGCTTCACAATACAGATTATTTCTACCTACATGTTTTTCATTACAAAAATGTCTGCCTTAAAGCGGGGGTTCACCCCAAAAAAATTTTTAACATTACATTCAGTCGTGTTGTCAGAATGACATTAGGCTGTTATTTTTTATTTCATTGCCGTACATACCATTTTTTCACCGCCGCTTCCGGGTATGTAATCTGCGGGACTGGGCGTTCCTAATTTATTGACATCCTTCCGACCGGCACATACAGCGCATCAGAATTTGGAAATACTGACAGCAAATGTCCGATGAAGCCTACACACGGTTGGAATATCCGACCAAAAGCTCACATCGAACATTTGTTGACGGAAATTCCGACTGTGTGTATGAGGCATAAAACTTTGGATTCCCTATCACTTCCTGTACCCATAACAATGGTCACCAGGACAAATGAATAAAGTAAACTTCCCCTGTCTCTCAAATTTTTTAGAGACATCTCAAGTGATATAGAATACGAACTGATCTTATTGCAACCATATGAAAGCACTAGGCCTATATAAATATGTACTCTACCCAAAAGTAACAGTCAAGGATCATTGCTATATGCATATATCACTGTGTAGCAAGACAACTTCAGGCTCCATGGCAGCCACCTGTTCTGCAGTGGCAAAAGTTTTGCCTATGATTAATATAACTGGATAAGCTTAATTTTCACAAAGAGTTGTGCAGGTGACAAGATGGCTGCGCACTTCACTGAGAAAACACAGATATCTCCATCTTGTCAGCCGCTGATCCCAGAGGCTGTCGGTTCCTTTTAAGCAAATGGGAAACTGTACCTGGGGATTGTAGATAAGTGACGCCAGGCTGAGATAAGGAATATCTTGACATTTAAATCCAATTACACTTTTTTCTTCCCTGATTGGGATATATCAGTAGCGGAAAAGCTCTGTGACATAATACATATGCACTATATTTCTTGCTAAGTGTTTTATGCACAGAACTTAGTGGAGCAAAAAGCAGCAAAAAAGAAAAAGGCTCGCCGATGTGTAGTTGTGGATTTCGCACACCTAAAGGAACATTCTAGGTCATTACCTGAAGAAAGTTTTTAGGTTGTTGGAGTACATCTTCAAAGTCGTTACTCCAGGTTGTCACTTGGCTAATGTAAGGATGCCAAATCTACTCATCATTATGGTAAGTCTTCAAGAAATCTCTCATTACCTTTGGCTGGGTAACTGTTCACCTGTTTGAGATACTTGTCAAACATGTTACAGGTTAATGTGAACCTGTAGCGCTCTCTGACAAGAGGGAAGCTCAGGATTTGGAAGGGGGGCAGTCTAGCTTGGCTTTAACAAGAAAAAAATTGATGTAGATACAACTTTGTAAGGAGGTGAATAGGGGTCTTCAGACATGTGACCCTGCTTTTCTGCAGTAGTATGTGTAGTATGAGAACAGAGGTTCTGTTCTCTGGTGGAAAGTTTTCTCCAGTCACCAAAAAGGGTGCCTGTTTCTGGAGTGTGAAGGTAAGCTGGGAAAGAAAAACGGCCAACCTTGTTAGTTTGCGATTATTCTCCCCATTCCATAAATGGGGACTGCTGTCTCCCAAAAGAATGACTTTTAATACAGCAAAGGGAACATCGATCACTCAAGACTAACTTTACAGTTGATAACGTTTAGTAGGAGGCAATGAATAATATGTTATGTTTTGCATATGAGAAGTCTTCAGTAAAATCTTGAGCGTTTGGGCAGCTGTTCCTCCATTGTTTCCAGAGGTTCAATTAAAAGTAAGTGCTGGTTGAGTAGGATGGATGATGTAGATCAGTGGTCTCCAAACTGCGGCCCGAGGGCCGAATGCGGCCCTTTGCTTGCCTTTATCTGGCCCTTGAGGCACTATCCCTCCCACTGATATGAGACACTTTTTTGCCATCTGACACCGACAATGGAGCACCATTTCTCCCACTGACACAACTAACAGAGCACTATTACTCCCTATGATACCAGTAATGGGGCACTATTCCTCCCCCTAATACCAGATGTTCACCAACAATGATGCCAGGAACATTTCTACTCCCGCTGGCCAAAGTCCGGCCCTACAAGAGTCTGAAGGACAATAAACCGTCCCTTTGTTTAGAATGTTTGGAGACCCCTGATGTAGATAATGGAGCAATAGGTGCGATGTTAAGAAGATACCAGAGGTTTCCCTGGCCTTGGGAAAAAGTTAGCGAAGATTGGGCTCCTGGAGGAAGAGGTGTGAGGCCAAGATTGAGGTGTGATACCAAGGTGTGAGGTGTAATACTCATTTTGTGCCTGCAGAGGGAGAGGTTGAGAGAGAGTGCTGCAGGGCATAGCTTTGGCTGAGTGAGTTCCCATAGAAGCTCTGATTGTTTATGGGATGGTCTAAGCCAGGGGTCCTCAAACTACGGCCCGCGGGCCACATGCGGCCCGCGGAGGACTTGTAACCGGCCCACCCGACCCTGACAGACAACGCCGGTTACACTGCAGGTCGTAACACAGCGATCCCGCTGTGTCACGGAGATCACAGTGTTAACAGTTCTGGCGCGCTATGATAAATCTCCCGCCCTCCTCCTCCTAGACTAGCTTGTGTGATAGAGCCAGTGTTCTGTCTATCACACAAGCTGGTCTAGGAGGAGGAGGGCGGGACATTTATCATAGCGCGCCAGAACTGTTAACACTGTGAGCTTCGTGACACAGCAGGACTGTGACAGCAGTTGAGTGAGCAGTGGCACAGTAAGGAGAAAGTTCTGTGAGGGGCTTACGATGGTGAGGGAGGGAGGGGGGGCTTGCGATGGTGAGGGGGGCTGATATTGATGTAATGATGATGATGGTGGTGGGGGGGGGGCTGATATTGATGTAATGATGATGATGGGGGGGGGGGGGGCTGATATTGATGTAATGATGATGATGATGAGGGGGGGGGGGCTGATATTGATGTAATGATGATGATGATGGGGGGGGGGCTGATGTTGATGTAATGATGATGATGGTGGGGGGGGGCTGATATTGATGTAATGATGATGATGGTGGGGGGGGGGGCTGATATTGATGTAATGATGATGATGATGGGGGGGGGCTGATATTGATGTAATGATGATGATGGGGGGGGGGGGGGGCTGATATTGATGTAATGATGATGGGGGGGGCTGATATTGATGTAATGATGATGATGATGATGGGGGGGGGGGGGGTGATGATGATGATGGTGGTGGTGGGGGGGGCTTATGATGGTGGTGGTGGGGGGGGCTGATGATGATGGTGGGGGGGGGCTGATGATGATGATGGTGGGGGGGGCTGATGATGATGAAATGATGATGTAATGATGGGGGGGGGCTGATGATGATGGTGGGGGGAGGGGGCTTGCAATGAGGGGCTGATGATGTAATGGTGAAGGTGGGGGGGGCTTGCAAAGGTGAGGGGGGTTGCAATGAGGGGCTGATGATGATGATGATGATGTAATGATGATTGGGGGGGGGCTTGCAATGATCTTGATCGGCTTGCAATTAATGATTGTGAGGGGGGGGGGGCTTGTAATGAGGGGCTTACAATGATGATGGCGAGGGGGGGCTTGCAATGAGGGTATGATGATGTAATGATGATGGTGAGGTGGGGGGGGGCTTGCAATGATCATGATCGGTTTGCAATTAATGATTGTGAGGGGGGGGCTTGTAATGAGGGGCTTACAATGATGATGGCGAGGGGGGGCTTGCAATGAGGGTATGATGATGTAATGATGATGGTGAGGTGGGGGGGGGGGGGGCTTGCAATGAGGGTATGATGATGGTGAGGTGGGGGGCTTGCAATGATCATGATCGGTTTGCAATTAATGATTGTGAAGGGGGGCTTGCAATGAGGGGCTTATAATGATGAAGGGGGAGGGTTGCAATGATCGTGAGGAGCTTGCAATGGTGAGGGGGGGGGGGCTTTGGAAATTGTTCATAGTTTTTTTTTATAGTCCGGCCCTCTAACGGTCTGAGGGACAGTGAACCGGCCCCCTGTTTAAAAAGTTTGAGGACCCCTGGTCTAAGCTTTGAAGGTGTGTGTGTGAAGTTTTCTTCTTTACTCCATTAATGGCCTTTCCGGCTTCTCATTAAAGGTCTTTTTTGTGTGTTTTTTTATCATATGCTTAGCTTGAAATCCTCCAAATATATGACATGCTCACTTTAAAGAGCAAAAAAACACCAGACACCTGGACATAAATGCATGTAGTTGTATATACCTTCCTGAGTAGCATTGGTGACGTGAATCTAGACGTCGTGCAAATATTGATCTCCAGATACAAGGTCTGTGCTCAGGACACTGTTCTGTATCCACAATGTGCATCTCTCCTCTGGCCAGTGAGGCTTAGAGTTTGAAATCGCTAGTTGAAACTTAAGTGCTCCAGTTGCAGGGACAGATGTGGCACTCGGATAAAAGTAGATGTAGCCAACGCTACATTTTTTTGTACTTTATCTTTGGTTGAGGTTTGCATTTATTGCACAGTTTTGCGGATTACCAACAGTATGGGAAGGGGTGTGTAACGGTCAGGGGTTAACACTGCTACGATATTCCATTCCATCAACCCAAGACAGCTTCCGACACTCCACAATCCAGCAGACAGGATCCATTGGATTTCCCCCAGAAACGAGACACACACAACTCTGTCTCTGGTTCCAAACGGATGACACTTTAATGGTAAACTCAGGTTTCTTATATACAGTTAGAAAGCATGCTGCAGTAATCAAAGGGACAGTGACACACTCCTCCCACAACATTACACAATGGGTGCTAACGAGTCCCCCTCAATTCACATCTTAGACAGACTTTCTGACTCCGCGATAAGCTATTCACCTGCTACACAATACACATTCCTTTAGTGAACATAAGTCAGACGTCTGGCCTTTAGAGTGTGCTAACTCACAACACATATTAGCATCAATAGAACTTTCACACAATACAGGGTTAGTTAGCATAGCACCATGAAATATCTTAGGAGCCAGGCTTAATTAACACAATAGACAATAGAATGCAATCACAGCAAGCTTTAATCACTACAGCCAGGTAGCTGGAGGGGATTAACATCAATTAACATCTTAACAGTATGTGTCCCCACATTGAATGACTCACACTATTATTGACCTGTTGGGTTAGTTCTTCTAGACATTCTTGAGTATATTGTGGATTACTGTCCCGTGCTAAAACAATCCAACATATGTCCCTTATTTCCTGGCTCAATCTGTGTCCAAAAGTGACTCCCGTTACAGGGTGTGACATAGTCAACCAGCCAAACTGCACAGCAGGTGAAGGTGCAGTTTGCATGGCCTGCAGCATTATGACTAGGGATCCCTTGGTTGGTCTTGGAGCTGAAAGGCCAACCAGTCCAACTTTCCAAAGTGCCACTGGGGTATGTAAGGGAGCTGCCTCTGGAGTCTGACACATGGGGTGATTTATTGATGAAAGGATATTTGGGCTGAGGCTTCCCTTGCCCCGTGTTGGTTTCCTATCATCTTGATGCCGTTTGTACTCGCTACTCTTGGCACAGTAAAATTCTCTCTGTAGCCCTTGCCACCGCAATGTTGCCAGTTCTCAGCGGGTTGCTTCTGGTTCAGCTCTCAAAATGGCTAAGTGTGTGACCTGCTGGCCACGGGTACGGCACACTGTTAATTGGTCCTGGGGCCTCGGATGAAGGTGCTGCTTTTGGTAATAAATGAATGTGCCAATCAGCAGAAGCACCCATCCTCTCAGACAATTTCCCCCGGCTCTTAGATATGCGGCTGCATTTCATTTATCTGTCGCCTGCATGTGAAACAGGATTAATTAAACTCATCCAAGTATCACAGGAAAGGCTCGTTCCTCGACGTGCCAGGGAATAATTGACTCCAAATGAATTGTAAAAGAGGGTTAGTGATTGTGTGCTAGATGTTATTATTATGATGTAAATATTAGCACAGGGGTGACAGCGGGGGATCGATTTAGTGCTGCTTGGCAATTGTGACAGACATCCATTACGCCAGCTATAAAGAGAGCCTTAGACAGCTCCTGAATACTACCGATCGGGAGTAGAGGTATACCCATTGTGTGGTCTTCTCGGTCTGAGCTTATTAAACGGTAATCCCAATCGGTGCACTATATGCCCTAATACCATACCCAAAATATGTCCCAAGGCATAAACACTGGGCGATTCCATAGAACGATATTTATTTGAGTACTACATTACTGGAAAAGCCCAGGATCCTTTACTAGAGGGCACCCACTTTAAGAGACATAATTGTGAAGAATATAATGGATCCCCCAGAGGAGAAAAATATATAAAAATATTATAATTTTTTTTAACCACTTAAGGACCGCCTCCTGCACATATACGTCGGCAGAATGGCACGGGTGGGCACAGGCACGTACATGTACGTCGCCTTTAAGAGCCCAGCCGCGGGTTGCACGCGCCACCCGGTCCGTAGCTCCGTGACCGCGGGACCCGAACGCCGCTGGTGTCCCGCGATCGGTCACAGGAGCTGAAGAACGGGGAGGGGTGTGTGTAAACACACCTTCCCTGTTCTTCACAGTGGCAGTGTCATTGATCGTCTGTTCCCTGATATAGGGAAAGACGATCAATGACATCACACTTCCAACCGCGCCCCCCTACAGTTAGAAACACATATGAGGTCACACTTAACCCTTACAGCGCCCCCTAGTGGTTGACTCCTAAACTGCAATTGTCATTTTCACAGTAACCAATGCATTTTTATAGCACTTTTTGCTGTGAAAATGACAATGGTCCCAAAAATGTGTCAAAATTGTCCGATGTGTCCGCCATAATGTCGCAGTCACGAAAAAAAACCGCTGATCGCCGACATTAGTAGTAAAAAAAAAATTATTAATAAAAATGCCATAAAACTATCCCCTATTTTGTAAACGCTATAAATTTTGCGCAAACCAATCGATAAACGCTTATTGCGATTTTTTTTTTTACCAAAAATAGGTAGAAGAATACGTATCGGCCTAAACTGAGGGAAAAAAAAGTTTTTTCATATCTTTTTGGGGGATATTTATTATAACAAAAAGTAAAAAATATTGATTTTTTTTCAAAATTGTCGCTCTATTTTTGTATATAGCGCAAAAAATAAAAACCGCAGAGGTGATTAAATACCACCAAAAGAAAGCTCTATTTGTGGGAAAAAAAGGACGCAAATTTTGTTTGGGAGCCACGTCGCACGACCGCGCAATTGTCATTTATCGCAGTGCCAAATCGCAAAAAGGGGCAAGGTTCTTAACCTGCATATTGGTTCCGGGTCTTAAGTGGTTAAAGGAAAATACTTTTTTCCTATGGGAGATGTTATGCATGTAGGCACATTAGAGATAATAAGAGGAGGAGAGTAGGTCCACTGTATCTTATATAGACAAGGACTATAGTATAAAAGAGTTTATTTCGAGTAATATTTCAGGAATTGTACACAATACAATGCCCCCTGTGTGTTATAGTACTGTGGGTCGTACAAGTCAAAATTTGGAGTTGAGAATTGGGAAACGTATATAATATAAGGAGAGGGTATCAAAATCATGATGTTTCAAAACATTTTGCCCTTTACATTAGGGGTGTGCAGTCAAACATTGGAAGGGGACCCAGTATGGAAAAAGAGACAAAATGGATACATGTGTTGAAAACTATGGTTACCAATTGTCTAAATGTAGGGTTCAGTCCTAATTATATTGATTCGGATTAGTAATTTATAGATTTATGTATAAAAGATGTTTGATTATGATGGAGAATTTGGTTAATTGGTGTTATTTTTCGTTTTTCCATTTATTTTAGATAGATCTATACACTTTTAGATTTTTTAATGATGTATTTGGTGATAATGATAAGTCTAACATGTTTTTAGAAAGGATGAGAAGAGGGGAGATATTAATAGGACTATTATGTAAATGAGGGTTATAATGGCAATATTTATTTCTGGAACATCATGTATTAAACCCAAAGGCAAGCATTTATTATATTGCAAGCTTACGAATCCTTAGATGTGATGACTGCATTCCTTTTCTTCTTTTTTTTTTTTAGGATTTCTTTCTTCTATTTTCATCTTGTGATCAGGCCAGCAAGGCAATGAACTCCCTTTTATTTATTCAAATGAAGGATGTTTTGGCTCAGTCAGAGGAGGTTATGGGAATTTTTTGAGGCTAGTATCTGAATTCGGGTACTTTTTTAAACTGTCATACAGCCGCTTTTAGTTGCACTTTAACCACTTCAATACCGGGTATTTCCCCCCCCCCTTCCTGCCCAGGCCAATTTTCTGTCACATTTTGAACGACAAAAAAATTCCCCACAAATAGAGCTTTATTTTGGTGGTATTTGATCACCACTGGGGTATTTATTTATTTGTGCTACAAATAAAAAAAGACTGAAAATTGTGAAAAAACAATTTTTTCTTAGTTTCTGTTACAAATCTTTGTAAATAAGTATTTTTTCTCCTTTTTCTCCACTGATGAGCACTGATGAGGCTGCACTGATTGGTACTGATGAGGTGGCACTGATGATGAGGCACTAAGATGCATTGATAGGCAGTGATAAGCATTGATAGGTGGCACTGATGGGCACTCATAGGCGGCACTGATGGGCACTCATAGGCGGCACTGATGGGCAGCACTGATAGATGGCACTGATGGACAGCACTAATAGATGGCACTGATGGGCAGCACTAATAGATGGCACTGATGAACAGCACTGTTCATGAGGCACTGGCAGGCATCACTGATGGGCACAGAGTGATATCCCTGATGGGCACAGAGTGATATCCCTGATGGGCACTAATTGGCATCCCTGGTGGTCATAGGTGGGCATACGTGGTGGTGTACAGTAATGTAAAGGGTTAACCATTAAAGCGGAGCTCCGCTGAAAAAAAGCCAGCAGCTACAAATACTGCAGCTGTTGACTTTTAATGTTTGGACACTTAGCTGTCCTGGAGCCCAGCGCCGTCCGCAGCAGAGGACGAGCGATCGCTCGTCACTCTGCTGCCCCCCCTCCCCACATCCTCGGTGAGGGAACCAGGAAGTGAAGCTCTCCGGCTTCACTGCCCGGTTCCCTACGCCTGCCACCCCTGCCGATTGGCTCCCGCTGTGTACTGGGAGCCGAGTGTTCCCAGAACACAACGGGGACGGGACGGGATGGGAGGTGACGTCATGCCCGCAGTCTGCCCGAGACTGTGTGGCCGGAAGTGGGTGCAAATACCTGTCTTTAGACAGGTATCTGCACCCCCCTCCCCCTGAAAGGTGTCAACTCACTGTTCCCACGATCTCCTCCTCATACTGGATCAGTGTGTGAGGAGGATAACCCAATACTGTAGCAGCGAGTTACTGCAGTTTGTTTACATTTGTGACCGGCTGTGATTGGACACAGTTGGTCACGTAGTAAAGAGCCAATTTCATTGGCTCTTCATCATGATCAGGGATGGGCTGTGTCTGAGTGACACGCCTCACCCCCAATCACCACGCTGTGAGCTCCTGGCGGCACGCATTAGCGGCGTGACTGGTAGGACGTCATATGTCCACCTGGAAGGACATCTTGCCATAGGCCAGGTGGGCATTGTAAGAACACCTCAACAATTTTGGCTTCCATGTTCATGACATGTTTCTTTAACTCGTCCCGTAATATATGCCATTGTGGTGGTCTGTAGCCCCATGAAAAGCAATCAATGTGCATTTCACTGGCATTTCCCAACTTTCTCATTACTAAGAAATTTTCATTTTTTTTGAGAAAAGTCTCTGTAATTTCCCCCGTGCCTGCAACCATTGCCCTGTAACCCTCGCCGGCCGCCGCTGATTATTCCTCCCCTGTAAAGTAATATAGAATTGCAGAGAGGCTGAAACAATGCAGCTGACCTCTGAATTGACTTTCAGGGGGATTTAAAGTTTCAACTATTGAAATTTTTCCATCCATCAAAAGGGTAAAATATAATATACACGGCATAAATAATTGAATCGCAGAGTATGAAGCCGTTTGTGCCTACGCGATTAATTTAGTGGTTTTATATCGTGTTTGTTTAGTAAAAATAAACAGACTTAACTGGCGGTAAAGGGATTACGTCCCTTCAGAGGTCCGTTTCCATTACCGGCAAAATACAATTTCATATTATTCTCTCGCACAACCCTTCGCCCCGTCAGGTCAGGATTTCAAATGAGTTTCTGGCTCTGGGCTCTGGCTCTGGGATGGGGAAGCCGGGGTGCGCCCGTGTCTAATCGGTGCCGAGCTGTCAGTGGGGGTGGAGGTGAGAGGCGAGGGGTCTCGCGGACACACCAGCTGCCAACACGTAGAACATCACTGTAAAAGCCGTGTGCACAGGTGAGCGCGCTCCAGTCCCAGGCATGCCGCACGCTTGCTTGCACACTGTTTTCTCTGCTGTCGGTGTGAATGAAAATTGAATCAAAAATAGAAATAAAGAGGTTTTACTGTTCCCAGGAAGAATGGCAATCCCCCTGTGCTATCCTGGAGGCTTCTTCTCCACAACTCCCAATGACCCACTGTTGCTTTGACTTCAAAACCGAGTCACTGGTCTAGAACAGGGGTCCCCAAACTATGGCCTGTAGGCCACATCTGGCTTGCTACAAGAGTTTATCTTTGCCAGAGACACATTCTCATTGTGCACAGATTGAGCATTCAGATCAGCAAAGGCGGCCTGTGGCCCCTGCTTTGGCCTGATATATAAGAGGAATTCTGTTGAAGACCCTGATATAAGGGGGAATTCTGATGTGGACCCTAATATAAGGGGGAGTCTGATGAAGACCCTGATATAAGGGGGAATCTGACGAAGACCCTGATATAAGGGGAGAGTCCGAGGAAGACCCTGATATAAGGGGGAGTCTGATGAAGACCCTGATATAAGGGGGAATCTGATGAAGACCCTGATATAAGGGGAGAGTCCGAGGAAGACCCTGATATAAGGGGGGGGGGGTCTGATGAAGACCCTGACTTAAGGGGGAGTCTGATGAAGACCCTGATATATGGAGGATTCTGATAGGAACCATAATGTAAGTGGGGGGGGGGGACTTTGATGGGGACTGTGATGTAAGGGGGACTCTGATGGAGACCCTGATATAAGGGGGAGTCTGATGGGGAGGCTTTGTTGGGAACTCTGACGGGGACTCTGCTATAAATTGGAATCTAAATAGGGCCCTGATATAAGATAGAACTCAGATTGGGACCCTGATCTAAGGTGGGGGGGGGGTGCAGATAGGTATCCTGGTGCAAGGAATAATCATATGGATACCCTAATGTAAGGGGGGGCTCAGATGGGAACCCTGGTGTAAGGATGAATCATATGGATACCCTGATGGAGGGGCGGGCAGTGATTCTGATGTAATGAGGGGAAGGTATCTGCTTATCTGCAGCTCTCTCTGCTCTATAGCCTTCAAAAAGCACACAATTTTACACAGCATTTCTGATTGTCAGAAGGGTGGGAATCAGATGGCACACACTGCACAGCAGAGTGGGGAGAGCTGAGTGTAATCTGAGACTCGAGCGGAGGGAATGGACACACTCTCCCCTACTGTTTCATATTGAAACATGCACAGCTTAATCACTTGCTGTGTGCTTAAGACCCCCTCTCCTGTCCCCTTGTATTTCTTGGGGTCAACATCATCTATTAGAAGTGACTCAGATAGCAGAGGAATGAGAGAGGAGAAATAAATGATGCTCAGTTCTTTAGATTGAAGCACATACACACTATAGAAGGATGTGTTTTGTTCCTTTTTCCTTTCAGAGGCTTGCAACCACTTTAATCGCCTAGAGTTCCTCTTTAATTAAAGTGGAACTTCAGCTAAATCTTTTAGTTTTGGAAAGACTAGGGAAGGGTTAAATCTCTCCCTGCTTTAAGATTTCCCCCCTCCCCTCACTTTCTTTGTGTTTACCTGTACCTGTGAAATCTCTTCTTAAAGGGGTTGTAAAGGTAAAAAAAAAAAAAAAAAAAAAAACTAAATGGCTTCCTTTACCTTAGTGCAGTCCTCCTTCACTTACCTCATCCTTCCATTTTGCTTTTAAATGTCCTTCTTTCTTCTGAGAAATCCTCACTTCCTGTTCTTCTGTCTGTAACTCCACACAGTAATGCAAGGCTTTCTCCCTGGTGTGAAGAAAGCCTCTTGAGGGGGCGAGCAGGAGTGTCAGGACGCCCACTAACACACAGCTCCTTTCTCTATCTGCAAAGTAGTGAGCATCCTGACCCTCCTGCTCGCCCCCTCCCTCCTCAAGCGGCTTTCTCCACACCAGGGAGAAAGCCTCGCATTACTGTGTGGAGTTACAGACAGAAGAACAGGAAGTGAGGATTTCTCAGAAGAAATAAGGACATTTAAAAGCAAAATGGAAGGATGAGGTAAGTGAAGGAGGACTGCACTAAGGTAAAGGAAGCTATTTAGGGATTTTTTTTTTTTTTTTTTTTTACCTTTACAACCCCTTTAAGGGCTTTGATGGGCATTTCCTTGAAGGAGAACAGAATGCTGTCTTTAGCGTACACCATGACTATGCCCCATGGGCGGAGCAAAATGCGTCGGAGGTCTTAGGCTACTTTTATCTAAGTGACTGTTGGGTTTAGTTGGTATGTAGTGCTTGGGGCATTTCTCTCTCTTGCTAGATCAGGTGTACCGAGCCCAGACGGGCTCTTCCCAGGCAGCATCCTTCAGTGTGAGCCACCAGATGGGATTGACGTGTAGGAGCTTGGCAGTACCGGCCCAAGACATTGTGCTGCCTGGTACCAAGAATGAAATGCTGCCCCCCCCCCCCCAAAAAAATTACGCCCACCAAAATGCCCCCACATCCATTATTTTATATCATGATAACTAAAGTGGACCTATCCTGGCTCTATACATGTATATAGGAGTATAAAAAGGACCTGTTATGGCTCTATTCATGCAATTAACCCCACAGTGGAGCGGAGAGCGGAACGGAAGGAGCGGTCAGGCGGCAATTAGCCCCACAGTGGAGTGGAGCTGGCAGAATGGGATGGCGTGCAAGCAGGAAATTTGCTGCCCCCCTGAAAGTGCTGGTACAATGGTACCATCGGGTCCCATGGTAGGGCCGGCCCTGGAGCTTGGAGTGGCACCTCCTATTTTTTTTTTAATCTATCCTTAGCAACCAGTTGCGTTTTTTTTTTTTTTTTTTCTTTTGTGCTAAAAAACAAAAAAATATGAAATTCGGTTGCTGTGGATAAAAATCCTTTTTATCTCATGGTGAGGGGTTGTTGGTAAATGCATGACAACAAATGCACCTTCTGTAAAGGAAGGTCTGGTTATCATTGTTCTGTCCCTTTAACGAGGTAAGAAAACCCGGGTCTAACCGTGACAAAAGCATTGGCACAAAATGCCGTCGCTCAGAAGTCTGGCCCTCATAAACGATAGTTGATCCTGAACAATAGAGGCCGGCTCCACATGCAGCGACAGGTGCTCTTTGAAGGGCCATACTGTACAGAACATCAGATGGTCCTCATGACAACAGACCCCACTGATTCAGCCGCCATCCTCGCCGTGCGGCTCGTTAAAGGGAGATTTAATGATCACAGATGCCGTTTCTATTTTCAGGTCTTTGTGAGTCATTCTGTGATTCTTCTTTTGCACTTTTATTTTTAATATGATCTCACTTTGTACATCTCTAGGTGTCATCAAGGTGATTAATTAGCGTTCATCGCGGCGGAACGTTTGGCTTGGTCTCAGAGCGTGGTGGACGTGTAGAGTTTAATTTTCTTTTTCTTTTTTTTTTTTTTATCAGAGTTATAAAACCCCCGGTGTGGCCCTTTACCTCCTCCAGCAAAGCAGATTCTTTATGAGAATATTCCTTCAAACCCCTGACAGGCTCAAAGAGCGTTTAGAAAAGCGATCGGCCTTATCGCGTGTTTCCATTTCTAATACCAGGTATGACGCGCTTCGACTCCCACAATGTGAAACACTAAATAAAAGAGATTATTTCTAGATTGTAAGCTCTAACGAGCACGGCCCTCTGATCCACTCCTGTATTGAATTGTATTGTAATTGTACTGTCTGCCCTCATGATGTACAGCGCTGCGCAAACTGTTGGCACTATATAAATCCTGTATAATAATAATAATTATAGAGGAACTCCGGGCTGGCTACAAAGCAGGCAGCTGTTGTGAAAAATTAGACATTGTTTTAACCACTTCAGCTCCAGGCAGGGTGGATTTGATTTACCGTATTTATTGGCGTATATCGCGCACTTTTTTGCCCTGAAAATCAGGGCAAAATCGTGGGTGCGCGATATACGCCGATACTCGCTTCCCGCGCTGTTTGAACCACTGCGCCGACATATACTGAGCGCAGTACACTCGGGCAGACTTGGCTCCGCTCGCGGTCACGTCCTGTGCGTCCTGTACGTCCTTTACGCGAGAGGAGCCAAGCCTGTCCGAGTATACCCGAGTGTACTGCGCTCGGTATATGTCGGCGTAGTGGTTCAAACACAGCGCGGGAAGCGGGGATTCGACTCGGAGACAGCGCGGGAGGACACCACGAAGGCCGCAGAAGGACGCTGGACCGGACAAGGCCCTTGCAAGACACCAAAACTGTAAGTATAAAACATTTTTTTTCCAGGATTTTCAGGGCTACATTAGGGGTGCACGCTATACGCCGGAGCGCGTAATAGGGCGATAAATACGGTAAATCAAGTCGATGAGAATCACAATTTAAATCACTATAAAAAAAGCTTGATTTAAATCATAATTTTTAAAGAGCAACTGTCATCTCTGTCCCGCAGCGGCTCCTCCTCTGACCCGCTAACAGTCCCATTCACTTTAACCTCTTCAGCCCCGGAAGAATTTGCCCCCTTCCTGACCAGAGCATTTTTTGCGATTTGGCACTGCGTCGCTACAACTGACAATTGCGCGGTCGTGTTGCACCCAAACAAAATTGACGTCCTTTTTTTCCCACAAATAGAGCTTTCTTTTGGTGGTACTTGATCACCTCTGCGTTTTTTTATTTTTTGCGCTATAAACAAAAAAAGAGCGACAATTTAAAAAAAAAAATAATGTTTTACTGTTTGCTATGATAAATATCCCCAAATAAATAAATATATATATATAAACGTTTTTTCCCCCCTCAGTTTAGGCCAATACGTATTCTTCTACATATTTTTGGTAAAAAAAAAGCGCAATAAGCGTCTATTGATCGGTTTGCGCAAAAGTTATAGTGTCTACAAAATAGGGGATAGTTTTATGGCATTTTTATTATTCTTTTTTTTTTTAGTAATGGCGGCGATCTGCGATTTTTTTTGATCGGGGCTACGACATTATGGCACACACATCGGACACTTTTGACACTATTTTGGGACCGTTGTTTATACAGTGATCAGAGCTATAAATAACCACTGATTACTGTATAAATAACACTGGCAGGGAAAGGGTTAACACTAGGTGGCGATCACGGGGTAAAGTGTGTCCTAGGGAGTGATTCTAACTGTGGGGGGGATGGGCTACCACTGACATGACGGCGATCGCTGCTCCCGATGACAGGGAGCAGTAGATCAGTGTCCTGTCACTAGGCAGAACAGGGAAATGCCTTGTTTGCATCTCCCCGTTCTGTCTCTCCATCTCACGATCGCAGGCCCCGGCAAACATCGAGTTCAAAACAATCTGATGCTGAGGTCTCCTGCTATAATCTGTGTACTAAGGTGTCTTCCTCCCATGGTTTTATTTCCCCATTGTGTTCCTCCTAGGTGTAAATTTCCATTATTAATTGAGTCACCTATTGTTTCTGTGTGCTCATCTCTTGGAGATGTGATTAATATTGTGTCCACTGATTATCGAACCATTGTGGGATGTTATGTATTATGTACTTTGTGTATATAGGATTGTGGGCTTGTTGCCGAACGGTCTGGGCACCTGGGCTTGTTTAAGTGGCTAGTTGGTAAATCGCTTGCTTTTTAATTAGCTTAATGTTTATGTTGGCTATTTCTTATAGCTATGTTACTTATATTCCTGTTTACAGTTTGCATTGTTAGGGTAATGTGATCGGACTACCTAATCTTGCAATTACAAATGGCCACTAGGGGGAGAATTTACAAATTTCCCTGCGCAATACTGTGATGAAAATATGTTACAGCAAACCGGAAACCATGTGAATGTCACCTCAAAAATTGCTTCAAAGTAACTATGACCATCACAGCGCAAAACACATACTCACCGGAATGCATTAGTTACCTGCATCAGTTTCAATTTTTCGGAATGACCTCCAGTTTGAAAGATACATATTTGCTTTGTGTTATTCCCATGATTCCCCTGATAAAGGGTTATTTTTTTCCCCCGACGACGCCTTAAGTGTTTGGACTTCTAAGAAGAAGCAGTTTTCTAAGAAGAAAGGCTCGCCTGTGCCAGGCCGAGTTCAAGGTGCGTTAAGCCCCAAACAAAGATGTTCCAGAAGTCGGTAAGCGGCTGTAATTCGTTGTCGTATTATAGAGATAAAATAATACCCCGGGGAGAAGCAGAACCGTATCGCTTGGCAGATCAATAGGCCAGCCAGATTATGTGCCGGCTACCCCTTCTGCATGACAAAGAGCTAACTAATCAGTCACCCGGAGGAAGTGGCGGATCCTGGCGGGCGGCAGACGGGGAGGACGCTTTATGTCTTGCCGGAATGTATCATTATTTAAGCCGGGCTCAGCCGGTGGAAGATGCTATCGCGCACTTGCTCTGCTTTATGGCCGTCACTAAAAGTCTTACTGTCCCGGAGAACAAAGGTGATCCATCACGGTGGGGAAAAATTTGTGCGGACGAAATTCAAGGCACAAAAACAGCCGGTTGAATGAAAGGACGCCGTCCAAACCTTGTGTGCATTTTTCTTAACCACTTGCTGACCCCACGTATGCATAAAAACGTCCTTTCAGAAATTGGTTATTACAAGATCATGGCTGCAGCTTTAACATGATCTTGGTACCATTTTATTTAAACAGCAATTGGCTTTTTTGGTAAAAGTAATACAGGTACAAAGGGCCAGATTCACAAACAATTACGGCGGCGTAACGTATCCCCTTTACGTTACTCCGCCGCAAGTGCTTGATTCACAAAGCACCTGCGTGTAAACTTGCGGCGGCGTAGCATAAAGCCGTCCGGCGCAAGCCCGCCTAATTCAAATGGGGCGTGTACCATTTAAATTAGGCGCGTTCCCGCGCCAGACGTTCTGCGCATGCTCCGTTAAGAAATTTCCCGCCGTGCTTTGCGCAAAATAACGGCGCCCCGACGTGTTTTTTGAACGGCGACGTGCGTTACGTCCTTTCGTATTCCCGGACGTCTTGCGCAAAAAAAAAAAATATTGAAATTCGACGCGGGAACGACGGCCATACTTTAACATGGGCTGTCTATTGTTACACCACCTAAATAGCAGCCGTAACTTTGCGACGCGAAAAGCCGTCTAGCGACGACGTAAGAGAATGCGCCGAACGCGCGTACCTTCGTGGATCGCCGCAAACAGCTAATTTGCATACCCGACGCGGAAAACGACGCAAACTCCACCCAACGGTCGCCGAAGTATTGCATCCTAAGATCCGAAGGCGTACTGAGCCGTACGCCTGTCGGATCTTAGTCAAAAGCCGTCGTATCTTTGTTTGTGAATTACAAATAAAGATACGACGCGGCAAATTTGAAAGTACGCCGGAGTATCAGCAGATACTCCGGCGTACTTTTTCTGTGAATCTGGCCCAAAAAGAATACCTTTTAAAGTCCTGAATCTCCCTAAACGAGATAGGTGGAGTAGGGCTACCGGACGTGTCCGCTTATTATGTTGCATCACACCTTAATAGCCCAAACAATGGGTGGCTACATACTGGTTTTCCTTGGTTGACCTTGCCGTTACCTCCTGAGATCTCAATCCACCCAACAAAGAATAGGCCCGGAGCTAAGGGAACCTAGGTGCAGGACCCACATGACTGGAGGGTCGCTGGGCAGGTTGCACTGGTCAGTTCCTGTTAATGTACAGGTCAGGGGGGGTGGCTTACACTGGAGCAATGGAAGGGTATGGGGCGTGTGGCCTAGGTACTGGGTTATCACCAGGGGGCGGGGGGTAGTTTCATTAGTTGGGGGCAGCAGGAGAGAGGTAACCGCACAGGAAGTTTTTTCTTTCCCTCCCTATCTTTGAGGCTGTGTGGTTGGTTTAATGTTGTGTTTTTTCGTCTAGGTTGATGACTGCAGGGGTCTTGGGTTCTTGAAGGTTGGAATGTTAGAAGGAATATAGGGTTGGGCCTAGCTCGGTATGGGTACCTTCCCTATCATGGAAATAATGGGCTATCGGGCTGCATTGGGCAAGAAGTTGGTAATAGTTTGAGCTGGTGGAATTGCTGCTAGGGGCCAGGATACCTAGGTGGTGGTGGTGGTGGTGGTACAGCCGATGCGATAGAAAACCTTCCTTCAGGGAACCTTAGACATAGCAGTCAGTTTAAAGCGGGTACAAAGAGTTGGGTTGTATATTTAACATTGAATTTATTTTATATTAAAATTTGGTTATGGTTGTTAATCCAGAAGGTGTTGCATATTTCTTTCCTAAGGTATTTATTGGATAGAAAAGAACGGTGGGGCTAGTAGGTGGTAGCAGACGACACATCAGCCATACATCAGTCATGTGGAACTAACAGTCAAGACAATGCTTTTGCAATACAATCTCTCCTCATCCCCCACCATTGATCCTGGTTATCGGGAACCCATTACATGCTGGCAAAACCGCTTGTTTTGCCAACATTTGCCACGTGTCGTCTTTGCCACCTTTGGGCTGCCTTTAACGATGAATGGCAACATGCAAGTGCCACGTTTTGTGAATGCACACCAAATTGTACGCATGTTCACAAAATGCTAAAGTGTGAGTGCAACCTTGGACACTTTCTAAACAAAGGACCAGTTTAATATTCTCCAGACTTTAGGAGGGCCGAACTGTGGTCATTGGGAGTACAAAGTATCCTGGCATCAGTGGGGGTAAAACATGCATCCTTGGTATTAAGGGGTGAAATAGTGCCCCATCATTGGTGTCAGTGGGCTAAATTGTGCCCCATCATTGGTGTCAGTGGGATTAATTGTGCCCTATTGTTGGTGTCAGTTTGAGGAATAGAGGGACTAGACTGGACCGGACTGGACTGGACTAGACTAGACCGGACAGATCTAGTCCGGTCCAGTCCAGTCTAGTCCGGTCCAGTCTAGTCCGGTCCAGAGCAGGGAAGGAGCTGGTAAATATTTCATTAAATGGCCCCTTCCTTTTCTGAATAAACACAGTGGCCCGGATTCACATACATCGGCGCATCTTTACGCCGACGTAACTCCGAGAGGCAAGAGCAGTATTCACAAAGCACTCGCTCCCAAACTTGCGCCGGCGTAACGTAAATTGGCCGGCGTAAGCCCGCCTAATTCAAAGTAGGAAGGTAGTGGGCGTGATCTATTATAATGAAGCGTGACGCCATGTAAATGAAGGGCCGAACAAACGGCGCATGCATGTTCAGAATCGCGTCGCATATACTCCCTAAGATACGACGGCTCATTGCCTACGACGTGAACGTAACCTATGCCCAGCCCCATTCACGTACGACTTACGTAAACGACGTAAAATACGATGGCTGTTCCGACGTCCATACCCTAACATGACTTACCCCTGCTTTATGAGGCTTAACTTTACGCCGGACATACGCCTTACGTAAACAGCGTAGATTACAGCGACGGGCGCAAGTACGTTCGTGAATCTGCGTATTTCGGTCATTTATACTGCCATCAGATGGGACGCGGCCGATGTTTGCCTTTCTCGGTGGATCTGCGCCGGGTACAGATAGCTGTTATTTCTGATAATATGAGGATCAGATGGAGAGCCGGCACGCTCTGTATGCAATAATTCCGGTGAATACATCTCCCGCTGTGCCTGGCTGTGTGGGTGGGATTGTTACAGATTTCCTTCGGAAAGAAGAAGTGCGCTCCCCCGATCTCTATTATTATTATTATCATCGGGGATTATGGCTGATAGACAGGTCAGGACCGGCGGATCTTTAGAATAAAACGTTTTTATGGAGTTTTTGTTTTGTAGATGAGAAGTGCGCCATTTCTGTATTGGTACCTAGCCCCCCAAGCGTTCAAAGTGCGCTTACCCTACTATTTATTTTGAATGGCACCCAAACACACCATTAGGCCTCATTTACATATGGGGCAGCGTTGTATCTGAACGCCTCCGGAAACGCCTGTTTTAACCATTGACACCACACTGCAGCCTCATGCATTAAACACAGCATGGCCCCATTCACTTGAGTTTGATGCTTTGGCGATTTGGGCCTGCTAAAGACAACAGTTGTATACATTTTGTCAGGGTGGATTTGATTTAAATCACAATTTAAATCATGATTTAAAGCGGAGGTCCGCCTAAAAAAAAAAAAAAACTCAAAGCCAGCAGCTACAAATACTGCAGCTGCTGACTTTTAATATATGGACAGTTACCTGTCCAGGGTGCCCGCGATGACATCCAGGGCTCTCGGCTGCTGCCGTTGCCATCCTTGGTAAGGGAAGGTTCCCTACTGCACATGTGCGAATCACGCTGCGCGTCCTCACTGGTCCCTGCTGTCTTCTGGGACCTGTGTGTCTCCCAGAAGCCAGCGGGGGAGGACAGAATAGGCGGTGGAAGTGGCGTAGGTCACCTCAATCACCGAGGCGACCTATGCCTGGAAGTGGGAGAAAATACCTGTATTACACAAGTATCTGCTCCCTCCTTCCCCCTGAAAGGTGCCAAATGTGACACCGGAGGGGGGGAGGATTCCAAAAAGTGAAAGTTCAATTTTTGGGTGGAACTCCACTTTAAATCACTAGTAAAAGGCTTGATTTAATTCATAATTTTTAAAGAGCAACTGTCATCTCTGTCCCACCTTTGGCCCCTCCTCTGTCCTGCCTTTGGCTTCTCCTCTGACCCGCCGTTGGCTCCTCCTCTGACCTGCCGTTGGCTCCTCCTCTGACCCACCGTTGGCTCCTCCTCTGACCTGCCGTTGGCTCCTCCTCTGACCCACTGTTGGCTCCTCCTCTGACCCGCCGTTGGCGCCTCCTCTGACCCGCCGTTGGCGCCTTCTCTGACCTGCCATTGGCTTCTTCTCTGACCCTCTGTTGACTCACCGATAGTCTCATTCACTTTAATGGAATGGCTGGGGATGAGGCAGTGACACAACAAGGTGAGGGATGTGGCGGTAGCAGGTGAGTGGATGACCGCTAACAGGCGCTGCTATGTTGGATCTGAAATGACAGGTGCTCTTTAAATGTAATTAATTACCACAGCAGTTTCATCTGACGGAGATCCTGAAAACATGACCTGTTGAGGGGTACTTGAGGACTGGTGTTGAGAAACATTGGTCTAAGGTACAGAAAGTGATGGAAATCCCAATTTTTTGGTGATAGGAACCGGAGGTGAGGGGGAATTTTACAGTTGGGACAGGGTAACCTCCTCCCTTTGGAGAGATCTACTCTTATGCCGCGTACACACGGTCAGAATTTCCAACAAGAAAACCGTGGTTTTTTTTCCGACTGAATTTTGTCTCAAACTTGTGTTGCATACACACGGTCACACAAAATTCTGACCGGCAAGAACGCGGTGACGTACAACACTACGACGAGCCGAGAACAATGAAGTTCAATGCTTCCGATCATGCGTCGACTTGATTCCGAGCATGCGTGGTTTTTGGTGCGTAGGAATTGCATACAGACGATCGGAATTTCCTCCAAGAACTTTTCTTGTCGGAAAATTTGAGAACCAGCTCTCAAATTTTTCTTGGCGGAAATTCCGACAAAAATTCCAATGGAGCCTACACACGGTCTGAATTTCCGACCAAAAGCTCACATCAAACTTTTCTTGTCGGAATTTCCGATCGTGTGTACGGGGCATTACTTCCTGATGTGTCTCTGGGACATGAAGATCATGGAAATTTTCTTAACAGGAAACAGTAAAAAAAAAAAATCCTCGACGGGAATCTTTTTACTTTTACCTTCTTTATACAAAACTCAAAAAAGGTTTTGGGCTAGATTCAGCAATGATTTACGCCGGCGTATCTATAGATACGCCGTGTACATTCAAAGCTGCGCCGGCGTATCTTTTTTCTGTATTCAGAAAGCAAGATACGCCGACATTAGCCTAAGATCCGACTGGCGTAAGTCTCTTACACCGTCGTATCTTAGGGTGCATATTTACGCTGGCCGCTAGGTGGCGCTTCTGTCGTTTTCGGCGTATAATATGCAAATGACCTAGATACGCCGATTCACAAATTTACGTACGCCCGGCGCTATTTTTTTACGTCGTTTACGTTAGGCTTTTTCGGCGTAAGGTTGCTCCTGCTATTAGGAGGCGTACGCAATGTTAAGTATGGACGTCGTTGCTGCGTCGAATTTTGAATTTTTTACGTCGTTCGCGAATAGGGCTGGACGTAATTTACGTTCACGTCAAAACCAATGACGTCCTTGCGGCGTACTTTGGAGCAATGCACACTGGGAAATTCCACGGACGGTGCATGCGCCGTTCGGGGAAAAACATCAATCACGTCGGGTCACCAAGAATTAACATAAAACACGCCCCCCTCATACTCATTTGAATTACGCGCGCTTACGCCGGCCCCATTTACGCTACGCCGCCGTAACTTAGAAGGCAAGTGCTTTGTGAATACAGCACTTGCCTCTCTAACTTACGGCGGTGTAGCGTAAATACGATAGGCTGCGCCGCCGTAACAATGCGCGCCCCTACCTGAATCTAGCCCTTTGTCTTTATAAACACTTTAATACCATTTCAGTGACTAGCGCTATTCCACTTGTAGAACATCTACGATAATACTTTTGACTTTCACATGCTATCTCTTTGTATTTCATCATCTTGTTCTCTGGTTTACTGCCCCTCTCCCAGCATCCTCCTCCTTGCCTCCATGTCCCCAGTTGCCAGTAACGGTTTGTTGCTTGTAATTAATTGGGTGTTGACTATCTAAACGTGTCGGCGTCATCCATCTTCCACCGCAGGAGTACATTGTCATATCTCTCCTTTGCCTCTTTCAGCTTTCAAGTCCATCAATCTCTTATCTCATCTTCGCAGTTCACGTTTAATGTCAGATCAGGCTGGAGCCAGGCCGAAAAGGCGCTCAAGGGGGAAGAAAAAAAAAAAAAGTACTCTTTTTTTGAACTGGCTTACGACATCCAAAAAAATTTAAAATTTTGCAAAAGATTCCGCCGTGCCAACGAGGTTTCAGGAATTTGCATGCATTGCCCGTCCATTGCCCTGTCTTGTCTCTAAACGGAGATAAGAAATAAACCATACCTTCGCTTTTCTGTTGTCAGCCCACCAACTGCCGAACACTTGAAGAAGCAATTCAATTAGAGGCAGGCAGTGTGGACGCGGGATGTCACTGGGTCATGAAATATATTTTTCCCCTCCCACGTTCCCGTCTGGATCATCTGGTCCCTGTCTTTTTTTTTTTTACACTTGGCCCAGTCCAAGATTGCCAGCCCACCTCCATAATCTTCATTAGTATGCAAATCCCGGGCATCTGACAAGTCTTCCTCTCCCCGGCTCTCCCCCTTTTCTGGTTGTTTTTCTTTCATTTCTTGGATCTTCATGAATTTCATTAGGAAAATAGATTATTATCTGCCTTATAATTCAGACTGAGTTAGGACGAGATGAATAAGTGATTGATACAATCTTCTATGAGCTTTTAAGCGTTCACTCCTGGCTTATTGTTCCGTAATATTGGATTCCTTGATTGAATAAAAAAAAGACTCGTTAGCAACCAAATTCGTCATTTAATTTTGGAAGATTTTCAATTATTTGTGAGTCTGTTTCCTGCGTGCAACAAGTACAGTCCTTTCTTCTGGCTCTTGGAATGGGGGGGATTTTTTGTCTTGTGCCTTGAAAGTTCAACATCAATTGTTTCAGAAAATTATTATTTTGTGAAATGTTTTTGAAAAGATGGAAGTCAAAGTAGAGTAATATGGAACGTACATTGTCATCTTTTAGGGGACAAGATGTGTTCTTAGTTCTATGCTTGGTTTAACCACTTCCATACAGGGCATTTTCACCCCCTTCCTGCCCAAACCAATTTTTAGTTTTCAGCACTGTCGCACTTTGAATCACAATTGCGCGGTCGTGCCACGTGGCTCCCAAACAAAATTGTCACCCTTTTTTTCCCACAAATAGAGCTTTCTTTTGGTGGTATTTGATCACCTCTGCGGTTTTTATTTTTTGCGCTATAAACAAAAGAAGAGCGACAATTTTGAAAAAAAACTCAATTTTTTACTTTTTGATTTAATAAATATCATATTTAAAGAAAAAAAAAAAAACTTTTTTTTTCCTCAGTTTAGACCGATACTTATTCTACATATTTTTGGTAAACAAAAAAAAACACAATAAGCGTATTTCATGGGTTTGCGCAAAAGTTCTAGCGTCTAAAAAATAGGGAATAGAATTATGGCATTTTTTTTACTAGTAATGGCGGCGATCTGCGATTTTTTTTTTTTTATTGTGACCGTGACATTGCGGCGGACATATCGGACACCTTTGACACATTTTTGGGGCCATTCACATTTACACAGTGATTAGTGCTATAAAACTGCACTGATTACTGTGTAAATGTGACTGGCAGAGAAGGGGTTAACACTAGGGGGCGCTGACGGGGTTAAATATGTTCCCTAAAGTGTGTTTCACCCCCTATGACTAAGCATTGATATCCAATGCGAAACGCGTCAGCTGTTTTTCCCACTGTGTGCTGATACCTGTAGTGCATTTTTCCTTTACCCAATAAAGGGCACGTCTTTTTAAGAAATTGGAGTGCGGCTGTCTATATCTTTTTCCTCTTTTGCATATCCCGTGCATTGCCTGCACCCATTGGTTTCTGAGTGGACATTGATTGTTCTAGTGTGCTCACCTGGAGCGGCAGCCTTCCTACCAGGGGTAGGTATTTACCTGTAAGTAGTTTATATGTGGGATGATGCTCCCAAGGAAAACATTTTGAATACAGGTTAGATTATTCCACATTTTTTTATTGTCTTCAATCACGACATACAAAGCCACAAAGTTCTACTTTAAGACCTGAACTGCACAATAGAAATTGATTGCGACTTGCGGGAGAAAATGATCCTCGGCTGTGGAATTTATATTTTCGCTCATTTGAACATGATGCATTTTTTTTACACGGCTTGCTCTGAGATGGCAGCGACAGTCCCGGGCAGCTGTTCTGTTTCATGCGTATTTTATGAATGGCGGTGGGTCGGCGTTGGTTCCTCCTGCCCTCCGTCTCATTTACATGTTTCATGTGTGTTTATGATCAGCGTGCCTCCACCTTATCTGCAGTCTGCATATGTTCTAATGAGTCGCAGGGACATGTGTGTGTCGCAGGAACAGCCACACTTCAAATATTTCCTCTGAATTAAGACACCTGCTAAGTTAAATCAAAAAGATGCAAATTGAGCTGGCAAAGGAGGCTTCTCGTATGTCGGCTAATTAAAACGTAGTTATTTCGGCACAGGATTCTTTAGGACGCGGCGCCCCTAGTGGTCAGTGGGTGTCTCTGGTAACGGGTGCATGTCGTCCTCCTAACAGCCATCATGATGCACCTGGCTGGGCTCCACTCCCAGCTGTGGGACAATTATATCTGATGTATGAAGCTTATTTCAGAGGTCATGCGTAGTTGAATAACATAACTTTTTTATCTCCTTTTCTGGCGAGGAATTTATACAACACAGAGGAAGTCGATCCTAAATGTGTACGCTGTGCATGCTCCAATGTGGTGTAGCTTAAAGTGTTACTAAACCCACAAGAGTAAAATCAGTCTGTAGACCAGGGGTCTCAAACAGGCGGCCCTTCAGCTGTTGTGAAACTACAAGTCCCATGAGGCATTGCAAAGCTGACAGTTACAAGCATGACTCCCACAGGCAGAGGCATGATGGGACTTGTACAGGGTGGGCCATTTATATGGATAAAACCAAAAACAGAAGTTGGATTCAAAATGGCCGCCATGGTCACCACCCATCTTGAAAAGTTTCCCCCCTTACATATACTAATGCGCCACAAACAGGAAGTTAAAGCGGGGGTTCACTCTTCACTAGGACTTGGCTCTTCATGACGCCTGCGCAGTCAGCTCCTAGTCTGTGCGCAGGCGCCGTGAAGAGCCGAGACCTACTCCGGCTATTTTCGGGAAGCGTGACGCGCCATAGCCGGCCGTCAATCATGTTCCCCTCCTGATAGGAAGGCCTATTCCCCGTGGGTGTCTAAAACGAAACTATTGGATAACACTGTGAGTACAGCGCAAAAAAATAAAATAAAGGCATACTGTAGCTGACGCTAGTATGCTGCATGGCATGGTAGAAAGTAGTTTTTTAGGGTGAACCTCCGCTTTAATATCACCAACCATTCCCATTTTATTAAGGTGTATCCATATAAATGGCCCACCCTGTAGTTTTGCAACAGCTGGAGGGCCGCCAGTTTGAGACCTTTACTGTAGATGCAGTAAAGCACACTTGTTATACTCACTGTGGAACCTAAGGGGTTAATCCTCAGCATTGTGTAAAAAGGCTGTTTGATCCTGTTTACTCTGATTCTCCCCTTCTTCCACTGTCCCTAATCCATCCCCTGATAATACAGACCCTTTGGAGTCATTCTGCACATGCTCAGTTTGGTGTGTATTGCTAGAGTTTTTTTTTTTTTTTGGGAGGGTGCATGTGATCAGCACAAAGCCAATCAGCACTGTCCAGACAGAGGGTTGAGGGTCCTGCCTTCTCATAGGATACACGTAGGAGAATGAAAACTCCACCTACAAGCTTTAACCAGACACTCATAGAAGTCACAAGACTGCTCTATACTGCTGATGAGAAAATGTATTTAGCAGTTTATATTTACTAAAATAATTGCATGTCCATGTTCTGTGTGCTGTGGGAGACCAGATATAGTGAATGCATGGTCCTGGGTTTAGTAACACTTTAAAGGGGCACTCCAGTCAAACATTGATAAAGTGTTGCAAACAATAAATCTGACCTGCAGGCTTCACTTCAAGAGGAACTGCAGTCTGCTCACATAATTTGTAATAAAAACATCTTTGCCATTCTGAAGCTTCCCTCCAACCACTTTGTATATTATTTTATATATACTGCGATTCTGTACTTGCAAAATATGCTGCAGAAATCTCCCTCCACCGAGTCTGGCTGTAGCCATTTTCACTGTGGGCAGCTGAAGCTGCTGCCTGTTCACTTCCTGGATTTACACAGACACGCCTCCAGCTCTGCAGCTCTGATTGGCCCTCTTATGACTCATCCCCCCTCCCTTCCTGACAAACGCTCAGAAGATTGAGAGAGAGAGATGTGCATGATGTCATACGCCTAGGCTAAAGACCAGACAGGGAACAGGAAGTGGGCTGTATAAGGTAATTGCTGGCAGAAAAATACTGTTTTATGATCCAAAGATAAAACAACAACAAGGGCAGAAGATAATAATGATGATAATAATAATAATAATAGATGGAAAGAAGAAAAATATTACTGAAGGTCTGCTTTCAGTCTTGCACAGTTGTACCGGCTCCTCTCCTGGACTAAAATGGCTAGCTCTGATTTCACTGCACACTGTGAGCTTCTCACTGTGAGGTTGGTGGTTCAACTGGACCCGGGGTTTAGGACTTCTGGATGTATGGAGGCTCTCTGACACACACAGCAATATGGTGAATCGAAGACTAGGCTTTATTTTTCGTGCGCACTCCACCTAATCAAAACATACAAGAAAAGGGACGCCCTTGGCTCAGCCAATCGTATTTAAGTAATTAGGTTATACAAGAAATACAGTATGTTACAATTATACAACGTGTGTAAAACATAGCAGTCTATTTTTTGTGTGACCAACTAAACCTTGTTTCTACCGCATGCCTTATCTATGTTATTGTTCTCTGCTCGCACACAATAATATTTGGCAAGGCTGTTCCTAGCTTTGCGTAATCAATCCTAACGGCTCTGGGTTAAAGGATACATCTCTATACAAGCATTGCTATTATGGGGAACTCTAGCAAGCCTTACAATGCATTGATATTATGGGGGAACTCTAGCAAGCCTTACAATGCATTGATATTATGGGGGAAACTCTAGCAAGCCTTACAATGCATTGATAGTATGGGGGAACTCTAGCAAGCCTTACAATGCATTGATATTATGGGGGAACTCTAGCCTTACAATCCCTCCTTTGAGCGTGTAGGCCCTAGCCTACGCCGATCACTCATTATACCATTTCTGCTCTATGGTCAACATTGCCATGCTGAAGTTCTCACCCCTTTTCAAATGGGTTAGGCCCCGTACACACGACCAAGTTTCTCAGCAGAATTCAGCCAGAAACTCGATGGGAGCCGTATTCTGCCGAGGAAACCGGTCGTGTGTACACTTTTGCCCGAGGAAACCGACGAGGAACTCGTCGAGCCAAATAGAGAACATGTTCTCTATTTCCTCGTTAGTCAATGGGGAAACTTGGCTCGCCGAGATCCTCGGCGGCTTCACAAGGAACTCGACGAGCAAAACGATGTGTTTTTCTCGTCTAGTTTCTCGGACGTGTGTACGGGGCCTCAGTCATTTTTCTGGGATTGCAATAAGGAGAACACAACATGTAACAATCGGTGACAAGGAAAATATTTTGCAACTTGGGCCAATGTGGAGTCGGTAAGTGGTCTGTGCATTAGAAGCTGTAGAAGTCAGAAAGAACCTCATTTCCTGGCTGGAGGAATGCCCATCATCATCTAGCTCTATCCTCCCTGGTCTGTCTCTGGCCCGCCGCTTTCACTCATTCATTGGATTTCAGAATGGCGTCTCAGAATCACATGTGGGCGTTACCTAGGATGGTCTGCATGCAAATGCATTCAAACAATGAATAATGAATAAAGTAAATCTGTGTTTCCGTCGATCAGTAAATTAATAAACAGCGGGTTATTATATGGTATATACACCCACGTATAAGTCACACATCAAAATGAAATAATAAAAAATAAATCATATGAAATACAAATTAACAATCTTAAAAGCCTCATTAAAATCCACCATTGTGATATAGTGTCCTTTTATCTTCAACACACTAATTGCATCAATCAGTGCAGAGAGGTCATGTATCTAGAGTGACTGATGCCATTAGTGTGCTGCAGACATATAAGAGGATAAAAGGACACTATATCCCAATGATGAATTCTAATGAGGCTTTTAAGGTTCTGAATTTGTATTCTACATGATGTGCTTTTATTTAAATTTATTTTGTTTGGATAAGTGACTTTTAAGCACCGCTAATCTTGTTTGTAATGCAAATGCAGCCCGCCTCGGAGTAGGGACGCCCACTCCAGACTTGGCCCTACCCATAATGCATTTCGATATTTGCATAACTCCTCCCAAGAGCCAGCCCACCGTTTGCATCAGGACGGAGGGCTCTGGAGAGGAGTACTAAAGAATGAATCGGGAAGCCATGTACAGCAACCTGCTGGCTCCTCCCACCAGCCCTGATTTGCCTGCATTGCATAGACCTAGAGAAGCACTAGGGAAGGTCTAAAATAAATTATATCTAATAAAAAAAATATATATATTTAAAAATACCTCAGCAAAAAAGTAATGCAATCATCCTTCCCCACCTTCTGAATGGAGAAAAAGGGACGTGTTTTGGTACAGATTATGTATGCAAAGCACACACCACTGCCATGGCACCGTTTGGCAGAACATAAAGAATTAATGCTCAAAAAATGATTTGCATTATTGCTTTTTATTTATACAGACTTTTCAGAATAACAAATGGATGGATGATTTAACCACTTAAGGACCTGAAGGATTTACCCCCTTCCTGCACAGGCCATTTTTTGTGATTTGGCACTGCGTCACTTTAACTGACAATTGCAAGGTCGTGCGATGTTGTACCCAAACAAAATTGATGTCCTTTTTTCCCCCCACAAGTAGAGCTTTCTTTTGGCGGTATTTTATGACCTCTGCGGTTTTTATTTTTTTGCGCTATAAACAAAAAAAGCCAGACAATTTAGAAAAAAATATATATTTTTTGTTTTTTTTGCTATAATAAACATCCCAAAAAAACGAATTTCTTCCTCAGTTTAGTCCGATACATATTCTTCTACATATTTTTGGTAAAAAAAAAATCACAAGAAGCGTTTATTGATTGGTTTGCGCAAAAATTATAGTGTCTACAAAAAAAGGGATAGATTGCTTTCAGATTAGTCCTATTATAAGATATTTAGTAGCGCAGCACTGTTTGTTGGCACATAATATTGTTTGTAGGTGGAAGTGAAATCACTGTATATGAAAGCAGCTACTTTAGTAATTATAATTCTCACAGTAAATTGCGCCGATTGATTTTTTTTTTATAATACAGGAGATGGTCAGAGATGGCAGACATAATGAAGGAGACGGTCAGAGACTGCAGACATATTACAGGAGGTGGTCAGAGACTACAGACGTGTCACAGGAGATGATCAGAGACTGCATACATACTACAGGAGATGGTCAGAGACTGCAGACATGATACAAGAGATGGTCAGAGACTGCAGACATGATACAAGAGATGGTCAGAGACTACAGATGTGTCACAGGAGATGATCAATGGCCGCAAACATGGTACAGGAGATGGTCAGAGACTACAGACATGATGCAAAAGATGGTTAGAGACTACAGACATGATACAAGGGATGGTCAGAGTCTGCAGACACGATGCAAGAGATGGTCAGAGACTGCAGACATGATACAGGAGATGGTCAGAGTCTGCAGACATGACACAAGAGATGGTCAGAGACTGCAGACATGACGCAAGAGATGGTCAGAGACTGCAGACATGATCCAAGAGCTGGTCAGAGACTGCAGACATGATCCAAGAGCTGGTCAGAGACTGCAGACATGATACAAGAGCTGGTCAGAGACTGCAGACATGATACAAGAGCTGGTCAGAGACTGCAGACATGACACAAGAGACGGTCAGAGACTGCAGACATGACACAAGAGATGGTCAGAGACTGCAGGCATGATACAAGAGATGGTCAGAGACTGCACACATGATACAAGAGATGGTCAGAGACTGCAGACATGATACAAGAGATGGTCAGAGACTATAGACACGTTGAATGAGACTTTGAGAGACTGTGGACATGCTTCAGGAGACAGTCGTTGACTGGAGACATATTGCATAAGAAATCACTGCTATAAAGGGCCACAGGTTGGGCACCATGGATAAAAAGTAAGGATTTCACATATAGGGAACAACAGATAAAAGGAGAAAAGGGACCGTTGGGGGTAAATGGGAATCTCCTGGATGTCTCGTACCCCATGGCCCGTGTATACTCAGGGAGGCCACAAATCTCGTATTGTATGGCAGATTCCTTGCATGTATCTGATCTGCAGTGCGGTTATCAATGTGAGCTCGGCTATCTCCTCCATCAGGAAGCACAATGTGAGCCGTGTAATGTGTCTGTAGGATGGAAAGCGGCTCATTCCTCTGTCTTAAGCACCTTTGATGGGATTACATCATGTTGAATAAGGTTTACCACTATGGATTAGTCTTTAGCAAGAGGCTTCTCCGAATGTGACCTAGATAATATAGAAAGCGATAATCTCCAATGTATAGAAAATCACTGAAGGTTTGCCGCCAGCACGACTTTTCCAGGAAATCACGGCGGTGACGCGGCGCTCGTCTCCGGGAGAGCAGACTTGGAAAGAGTCCCGGAGTCTAATGAAGAACGTTTCTGATGGAAAACACACAACATGGGATGTGATTATTATTCCTCGGCCCTCTCCGGCTTTTGGCTCCCTGAAACCTTTGAAAAAGCAGATTTCGTTATTTTCTTGGATGAGGGGGAGGGGAGGATGGCTTATCATTGCAGACAATCTAATTGGCTTTGGTAGTGGACCCTCCTAAATACAGTTAACGGCAAATCTGCAGAACATCTGGGAACCGGTTTTAAAGCTGGACTTCAGGCAAAGAGCTAAATACACAGATGAAATCCATACAATGGATTTGTATTTCTGCCCATCCAGTCCTGAGATTTACACAGCTCTGCCACAAAGCACAGCCCCTGTCTGGCCGGGCATGGGACCTGATCTTTCCATGTTGCAGTTCAGTGTCACTTACAGGTCTTGTTCCTTGCCATGGAGCCAAACGCTTCTCCGGGACTTTCCTAAAATCCAGGCCGGTCCCCTTGGAGCCCCATCCGGCCACTTCCGCCCAACTCACCTTCGTCCTCCCTGGTAAGCTTGATCCACACTTAGATGGTTCTCTGGGACCTATTTGAAGTCTGGGCCAACCCCCTCTGAGCCCTGGCCAGCTACTTTTTTCACTAACCGTACCCCGATCCTCCCCAGTCAACTTGGAATTGGCCAACCCCCTCGGAGCCTCAGTCCCCCCCTTCCGGTGATTGGGCAGTAAAAGGAGAAGCAGAAGACTGATAGGTTCATCTCTCTGTCACTCTGATGTCTCTTCCTATCAGCATGTTACTTGTTCACATATGAACACTGCAGCACACCCGATTGCCTCCTTTCCACTCGCTGTCTCAGTGACACCTGGGCAGGAAGTGAAGGAACAGACTGGAAGGCGCACACAGCCAGCATTAAAAACTTAAAGTAGATGTAAACCCGAAATGTATTATTTATTTTTTGATGTCACAATGTAGAGTATAAGATTTCCTATCATCTGTGCCCAGTCTTGCCACACAGAGTTAATCCAGCTCTGAGCAATCCTCTTTTATTCAGTGAAAGAAAACTGACTTACAGAGAAAAACCTTAGTCCGTTCCGCCCCCCTTGCTGTGAGTGACAGGTCATTTACATATCTCATGCACTAGCCTGGAGACAGGCATTATTTTTTAATTCCCACCCCCACTCCCTTTCTGAAGTCATGTGGTTACTTTTCTGGATTTTGACTGGATGTTAGTGATCATAGCAGAATTTAGTGTAAGGAATACACAAGAGAAAATGCATGTTGACAAGGGGAGTGTAGAGGAGGACGGGGAGTCTACTGACATCACGACTCCACCCACCGAGCTCCAGACAACAGACCCACCCACAGAATCTGAAGTTTTTCAGTTCTTATAACAGACAGAGGGGAGACATTTGATAGGTGAGGATACATGCAGGAGGCATCTATATCCTTATAGATCAGCACTATGGCAGTAGTTTAGAAAGGATGAGAGCGGCTTTACATCCACAAGAGTCTCACCTTCCTCCACAGTGTTGTGATCTACCCCAGGTGTCTCCAAACTTTCTAAACAAAGGGCTAGTTTTCTGTCCTTCCAACTTTAGGGGGGACAGACTGTGGCCAGTTGGAGTAGAAAATGTCCTGGTGTCAGTGGGAGGAATAGTGCCCTGTCATTGGTGTCAGTAGGAGGAATAGTGCCACGTTGTTGGTGTCAGTGGGAGGAATAGTGCCCCATCATTAGTGTCAGTGGGAGGAATAGTGCCACGTTGTTGGTGTCAGTGGGAGGAATAGTGCCCCATCATTGGTGTCAGTGGGAGGAATAGTGCCCCATCATTGGGAGGAATAGTGCCCTATCATTGGTGTCAGTGGGAGGAATAGTGCCACGTTGTTGGTGTCAGTGGGAGGAATAGTGCCCCATCATTGGTGTCAGTGGGAGGAATAGTGCCCCATCATTGGTGTCAGTGGGAGGAATAGTGCCCCATCATTGGTGTTGGTGGGAGGAACAATTCTCCATTGTTACTGACAGTGAGGGGGGGGGAATAATGCCCCAATAAAAGCAAGCAAAGGGCCACAGTTTGGAGCCCACTGATCTATTTCATTGGAGAGATTTCTCATCACCCACTGTCCCTCTTATAGGGCAAGAAGTGAGAAAAGATCTAACTAATAGAGACACAACAGACAGTAATAAAATACCAAAAGAGGCTCTAACCCAGGAGTGGGCAACCTCGGCCCCCTGATTCACACAGCTCCACTACACACTATGGTTAGGAGAGTGACACCTTTTGCAGCTTCCTGGTGTCACCGGACCGCTCACTGTTCTATAAATGAGTATCTTCACATTATCAAGGTCCTCCCTGAGTTCATCTTCTCCTAAAGATCTCCGCTTTCAGCCCCCAGTGCTTGTAACATGTCAGAACCATGCAGTGATGGCGAACCTCGGCACCCCAGATGTTTTGGAACTACATTTCCCATGATGCTCTTGCACTCTGCAGTGTAGTGAAGCATCATGGGAAATGTAGTTCCAAAGCACCTGGGGTGCCGAGGTTCCCCATCACTGGAACCATGCATTCGATCGATAAAGAGTCTTCAGAATGTTATATTGGCAGTAGTATAAAATATATTTGGTCGTTTATTTTGGTAATATAAATATGGACCTTATTGGGGGGTTATTCATGTGGGGGAGCCGGGGGGAGAGTCAGACTTGCTGAATATACTCACACGGTCCCGATGGCGCCCCGCTGACAGCGGCTCTGACATTGTCTAGTTTTGCTTCTCAAATACTTCATTAATCTGCATTACCCCTCCGCTGTCTCCTGCACCGAGTTCTTCCAATGAAAATAAATTATTTACAGCTCGGGAAGGCGGAGGAAAGGTCACTCTCGGCGGACACCTCTATTCGCTGCGAAGATGTAGAGCCGCTCCCGGTCATGGCTGGAGCAGCTCCGAGAAAACAACCATTTATTCCATCAACGTGAAGAAATTACCATGGATCCACCATCAGCCGTGCCCGGGTTCCTATCAGAGGAGCGGGTGTTATAAATCGCCTGACGGGGAGATGAAGGCAAAGCAGAGAAAACCGTTAATCCCGTTATTCTGGTCTGGCTCCGGAAGGGCGATTGTTGAGCTTCAAACCAACTTATGCACTAAAATAGGGATATATGTTTTATGATAAGTGCAGCATGCTAAAAAAATGTCTTCCAGGTATTTATTACCTCTCACAGAGATCACAGTACTCCCCCGGACAATGCCTTCATCTGCTGTTCTCTCCAGAATGACGGCGCCATCTTTGTTATGTCATTATCCAAGGTCACCATCTACTTCTAGCCTGTACTGGCTGAGTGATGATAGCCAACAGCAGACTTTAGCCCGCTGTTGGCTGAATATACACAGGAGTACATAACTAAGTGCACTCTTGTGACCCACAGGAGAAGTATAGCCAAAAGAGCTTTGGCCCTACTTATCTATTGAGACGGGGGTCAAACTCAATTTCATCAAGGGCCACATCGGCATTATCGTTGCCCTCAAAGGTCCGGCTGTATCTGTAAGACTATTGGGTAGATTCACAAAGAGTTAGGCCGGCTTATCAGTAGATAAGCCGACCTAACTCTGAATCTACGCTGGCGTTTGTTTAAGCGTATGCTCAGAGATGCGCTTAAAGGGGTGGTTCACCCTAAAAACGACTTTTTTTTATTACACTGGCCCCCCACATTACAATACGATTAAGGCTATTATTTTTTTTTTGATGCTGTACATACCTTTGTACAGCATATTCACCCGTTGCTTCGGGGTTGCGAGTCCCGCGGGAGTGGGCGTTCCTAACATGTCTGTGATTGACATTTTGACCAAAAACTAGCTCCCCCCCGTCGCGTAAGCCGTGTCACGATTGGCGAAAGGAGCCAAACGGCAATGCGCATGCGCAGTATAGCGCCGACTCGCCGTTCGGCTCCTTTCGCCAACCGTGACGCGGCTTACGCGACGGGGGGAGCTCGTTTTTGGTCAAAATGTCAATCACAGACATGTTAGGAATGCCCACTCCCGCGGGACTCGCAACCCCGAAGCAACGGGTGAATATGCTGTACAAAGGTATGTACAGCATCAAAAAAAAAATAATAGCCTTAATCGTATTGTAATGTGGGGGGGCAGTGTAATAAAAAAAAGTAGCTTTGTTTAAAGGGGTGGTTCACCCTAAAAACTAAGATAGGCCTCCCAGCCATCACTTTAGATGGCTGGGAGGAACAGGCCTCTGCCACAGGCCTATTACTTGAATGAGCTAAATGGACAAATTGAGCGAATCCTCCCAGTAGATTAAACATAGGTCACCGGATAACAGCAAAGTGTACCTGTCAGCATTCCGGTCACCAGATCCCCGATGGTTCGTTCAAGCCATGTTGGACAACCTGCCTCCAAGTTCTCCTAAAGGCGACCCCCCATCGAGCAGCACCCAGCCTGGGATCTTCTTAGTAAAGCAGGGGGACCCAGCAAGTCACTGGGGCCCCTCTCAGCAACATGGAGCTCCGCGTAGCATGCAACCCCGGCCTGGAAGGCCATCGCCGGGGTCCGTTGGATGCGCACACCCTAAAGGTGGGTGCCGAACCTGGAACCCGCGAAGAACCACACAAAATGGCGTCTGCCACAGATATACTCTCCCCCAGCATGCCCCGCAAGGGAAAACTCCACCAAATGGCTTCTGGGGAAAAGTGGCTCTGCCAGAACCCCTCTAGCACCACCTGTCGCCCAGGGGTGGAAATGACACCCGTGGAGCACAGGCTGACCTACAGGACAGTTCAGGAATGACAGCAGCCCAAATTTAGCAAATTGTGAATGGGAGCAAAATAACTCTCCCATTCCCCACTAACTTTAGCGTAGTGCCCATACTGAAAGTAAGGGGGCGCTACACTCAGATTGCGATTGACTCGGTTAACGAGCGTTTCGCAATAGAGCAAAATCCTAACTCGGTTTGTGAGTGTTGTCTCGCAAAACTAGCAGGATTCAGGCCAAAGTAGAATTCAGTACTGCGTTTGGCCAGAGGTGAGGGGGCGTCGGAGCCGAACAGCACCGATCTGCGCCGTTCGGAAAGGCCGAGGACAGCTCAGCAAACCTTGGGAACGGAGTCTTTCTGAGGTTTGCCGAAGTCAGCCATAGTGTCCTTGGACCTTTCCGGACGTTTCCGAGGCTCTCCGGCACCCCCCACCACCTCTGGCCGAATGCGGTATTGCATGACATTGAAGTCAATGAGGAACTAATTATTTTAGTTTCCATGGACTTCAATGGGGAAACTCGCTTTGATATGCGAGTACTTTGGATTATGAGCATTCTCCTGGAACCGATTATGCTCGTAATCCAAGGCTCCATTGTATATCTTTTTATTTGTATGTTAAATAATTTTATTATTATTTATTGACTTATTTTTATATGGTATTTATTTGTATTATATCTGTTTATTATGGTATAGGGGCATGGCGCTTGAGGGAAGTGGAGGGGGTTAATCTAGGTATAGCTGCATGTTAATGCACACAAACATTGTACACACATCTTGTAATATGGGCTTGAGGAGCAACAGTTTGAAATGCCTTTAACCCAGAGTAGTGCAGTGGGAACTGTGGGTTTATAAATCATATTTTGACATTAATATTCCCGAAATATAATTACCCCATCCCCTTTCCCGCATATGTGTCAGGCACGGCCCAAATCTCCTTTTATTTGAGCCAGACAAACCGGATTACTGCTAGCCGCCTCCCCGTGATGAATTATAGTTACGGCAGTTTGATCTGGGCACGGGAGACGGCGGGTATAAATCATAATATTAGGTGGAATGGCATTTAATCCCGCCGAGAGCATTTGGGTGAGAATGAATGTCTGATATCTGGTGTCAGGCTCATTGCCCCCACCCCCCCACCCCTCTCGCTGTACTTTCCCGGATCAAGATGAAATCAGTTGGACGGGATCTGCGGAGTTATACCTCCGATAATATACAGCGGTGAGCGGTGCCGGGGCTCCTTTTGATGAGTTCCTGCCTTAATAGCCTTATCTCCCCGGCTCCTGTTCCGTCTTCTTTTGTGGCAGCGCCTTTGTTGCGGCGCACCTCGGTGGCGGCGGGCTAAATGCTCTGTTTGTCCTATTTTTTTTTTTTGCCGCGGCCTTCTTCAGCTCTGGCACTTTAGCCGGAGCCCCAGGAAGCCACTCAAGCATTGTGCTATGTATGAAAAGCTGTTTCTATACAGGAACCCGACACAATAACACTCGAGAAAGCACATAATGGCCCTCTCGCCCTTTTTTATTTTTGCTTCTGTTTATGACAGCCGAAGTTTGCAAATAATTTAATCATCGTCCTTCGCGCCGTAAATGTAATTCGAGAAACACTCTCTGGGTTTTATTTGGCCTCCTCGAGAGGCATTCAATCAGCCAGTTTCTTATCGGAGAAATTGAGTTCACCGCTGGCTGTCCGGTAAATGAGGAAGATTCGGTAACAGCGAGCGAACGCAACAGTCAGGGTTTAGGCAGAAATAGAAATCTGTGGCTTTGGGGTCAAGAAATATTCTGTTTGAAATGGCTTTTTCTGTTCTGTTTTTCTTAGGCTGTACCTGTCTCCTTATGGCTTTTCTTTTTTTTTTTCTTACTGCAGGAAAAGATTTTATTCTATGGCTGGTGCCCTCGTTATTTTTTGAATCTCTATTTTTAAGATGAAGTGCTTGCACTACATATTTCTCGTTGAAGAGGATTTCTTTCCTTTAGAATAATCCTTGTTTATATTGAAAGGGAATGAATAGTCTTAAAATGACTGAGAACCAGGGCTCAAGTCCTGCGGGAACGCGAGGGAACGGAGTTCCTGCACTTTTTTCACAGCAGGAACTCAGTTCCCTTTGCAGGACTAGAGCAGCCGAGCCGATCCTTCACTAAGTGGCGATGCCCATCTCGAGTCACTGTCAGGGGCAGGTGAACCTTAGTAATCCTTTATGTTACTGGCCGCTTCCTGTATATGGATTCATCGGGTAGTGTGCGGGTATTCCGTCACTTCCTGTATATGGATTCATCGGGTAGTGTGCGGATATTCCGTCACTTCCTGTATATGGATTCATCGGGTAGTGTGCGGGTATTCCGTCACTTCCTGTATATGGATTCATCGGGTAGTGTGCGGGTATTCCGTCACTTCCTGTATATGGATTCATCGGGTAGTGTGCTGGTATTCCGTCACTTCCTCGATGCCGCAATGTCTCCTGGGAGCTTTTGTCATTGTTCCCAGGAGACATTGTGGAGGTCTGCCGCGAGTTCTCGCGTGATTTAGAAAGAACTTGAGGTTTAGTAATTATGCATATGAGCGTATCATTTTTTTTTTTTTTGATGGGGGAGTGGATCTTGGGTGGGAGTTCCCACACTTTTTTCCCCAGGACTTGACCCCTGCTGAGAACCTTTGGCTTCGGGGGGTAGGACACAACCTACTAACCCTTTGGTGGTAGGCACAAATTTATCCTTGTTTATATTGAAAGGGAATGAATAGTCTTAAAATGACTGAGAACCAGGGCTCCAGTCCTGCGGGAACGCGTGGGAATGGAGTTCCTGCACTTTTTTCACAGCAGGAACTCAGTTCCCTTTGCAGGACTAGAGCAGCCGATCCTTCACTAAGCGGCGATACCCAGCTCGAGTCACTGTCAGGGGCAGGCGAACCTTGGTAATCCTTTGTTACTGGCCGCTTCCTGTATATGGATTCATCGGGTAGTGTGTGGGTATTCCGTCACTTCCTGTATATGGATTCATCGGGTAGTGTGCGGGTATTCCGTCACTTCCTGTATATGGATTCATCGGGTAGTGTGCGGGTATTCCGTCACTTCCTGTATATGGATTCATCGGGTAGTGTGCGGGTATTCCGTCACTTCCTGTATATGGATTCATCGGGTAGTATGCGGGTATTCCGTCACTTCCTCGATGCCGCAATGTCTCCTGGGAGATTTTGTCATTGTTCCCAGGAGACATTGTGTAGGTCTGCCGCTAGTTATCGCAGGATTTAGAAAGAACTTGAGGTTTAGTAATTATGCATATGCGCGTATAATTTTTTTTGGTGGGGGAGTGGATCTTGGGTGGGAGTTCCCACACTTTTTTCCCCAGGACTTGACCCCTGCTGAGAACCTTTGGCTTCGGGGGGTAAGACACAACCTACTAACCCTTTGGTGGTAGGGACAAATTTCTGAGGGCTAAAGAATGTGGACTACACAAATGTGCCATGGTGCCTTATTGATGAGTGGGCAAGATGAAAGCAGGGTCTTTGTGGATGGCATCGTTTATCACAGCCTTTCTCAGATAGGGTTCCTCCAAAGGTCTTTGATCACTCAGTTCCTGGTCTTCGAGGTAGTGAGGAATAGACGCAGCATCGGTTACAACATCTCAGTGTCTCAGGGAGTCAGTACTGAAACAGTTCTTACTGCAAGATGCTGTGATCATAGGTCTGAATAGAGAGTAGATAGCTATATAATGCCCACCATGTGTCACTGACTGTGGGTCCTGCTCTGATTGGTGTCTTTGTATTAAAGTATTTACAGAAAGGGCCACACCAGCCCAACATATCTTAATGATACTGGCCCAGGGGGGGATTTCCCATCTCTCTGTTTTCTCCTTCTAATTGCATACTCGTTACACTGTAGCACAACTAATTGGCCTCTTGTGCTACTTCTCTCTCCCTCAGTAGAAACAAATGGCAACCACCCCAACCTATAACTGGCCTTTGCAGCAAGAAGCACATGGAAGGGTGACGCACGTCAAAAAAAACAACAAACAAAAGTTCCCAGCACACTTACCGGCTAGCCTGCAGGGGTTGTAAAGGTACAATTTTTTTTTTCCTAAATAGCTTCCTTTACCTTAGTGCAGTCCTCCTTCACTTACCTCATCCTTCCATTTTTCTTTTAAATGCCCTTATTTCTTCTGAGAAATCCTCACTTCCTGTTCTTCTGTCTGTAACTCCACACAGTAATGCAAGGCTTTCTCCATGGTGTGGAGTATCCTGCTCGGGAGGGCGAGCAGGAGAGTCAAAATGCTCTCTACGTTGCAGATAGAGAAAGGATCTGTGTGTTAGTGGGCGTCCTGCTCGCCCCCCCCCCTCAAGGGAGGGGGCGAGCACGACACTCCACACCAGGGAGAAAGCCTCGCATTACTGTGTGGAGTTACAGACAGAAGAACAGGAAGTGAGGATTTCTCAGAAGAAATAAGGACATTTAAAAGTTTAGCTTCAAGTGTTTATATACATAGCTCCCAAAATTTTGGGATGGGAATGAGGGACACCTACTAGCAAATGTATGTAGGCACAGGACACGCCCACTGCCAAGGTTAATTAAATCCACAAGGGCTTTTCTTTTACCACTACTATTCCTTTATATTGGCTTTTAAAATTTACAAATGCAGCAATTTAGAATTTGGATGAAAGGTTTAGCTCTGGGAAACACTTTTTAAAGGATAAAAAGTGCATTTTCTATACAACTATATAGATCAGACCAATATGAGGGACAAATGAGGAGGAAAGAGGGACAGAGGGACATTGCTCCGAATCAGGGACAGTCCCTCGAAATCAGGGACAGTTGGGAGCTCTGTATATATGTGTATGACAGCTAGCACAATGGCGGTGTGTTCTTTAGTACTTGTTGGCATGAAGTCCGCTGAAATTCCACCATTTCAATGTCTGATTAACTAATTGCAAGCTCTTGTTCATCACTCACCGGCTCGACCTAACCTAGGCACCCTCGGAGGTCCTCTCTGTCTCTTACCCAGACCTATCCCTTATGATATGCGACAGTGACAGAGCTACCCTTAAGTGAGAGCTGATATATGGCCGTAATTATCTCCTGTGCTGAGCTGATTTTCTTTTCCCTGGCAGTAGGGATGCTCTGTTATGTGAAAACAGAGTTTTTATTGGGTTCAGAGGTGTTCGCGTCCCGGAGAGTCATTTCGGAGGCTATCTGAGAAGGCAGACCAGCCACTAACCCTGTCTGACATTTAGCGTCCTGAAATATGAACGAGTTATGCTATAAATCTGCTGCCATTCCAAAGAATGTAATGTTTATTTTTCATATCTTTTGGCTCCTATATAATTGCTTTTATCTGTAGCCAAGGCCTGTTACTGGGTGCAGCCCGGCACCTCCAACAGTCCAGGATATTTGTCTCTGCAGCAGGGCTTTTTTTCAGCCGGAACGCGGGGGAACGCAGTTCCGGCACCTCTAGCACTGAATGTATGTAATGGCAATGGGTACTGGGGTATGCTGGCAGAAATCTATTTTTGTGTGGTGATCTATTGTTTCTGGGGGAGGGTAATTGTTGAAGGAGAGGTCTATGGTTGCTGGCTGCTGGAGGGTCTATTGATGCTTGCTGTTGTTTCTGGGGGGGGGGGGGTCTATTGTCATTGGGGTGGTATTTTGTAATGGGCTTTCTATTGTGTGGGGGGATTTATTATTTCTGTGGTGAGGTCTATAGTTGCTGGGGGATCTATTGTTGCTGTGGTGTGTCTAGTGTTGCAGGGGTGTCTATTATTGCTAGGGGATCTATTGTTGCTGGGGTTGGTCTAATGTTGCTGGGGTGGGTCTAGTATTGCTGGGGTGGGTCTAGTGTTGCTGGCTGCAGAGGATCTCATTTACTGCTTTTCTTGCTATTAGCAAATATACAAATTACTTGGCACCACAAAATAATACTTGGTTCTGTATTCTCTAAAAGGGCCGGTACTGGGAGGTGGGTAGAGGGTGAAACCAAGGGACGGTGCTCAGGGGTGGGTAGGGGGGCGGAGTCAAGGAGTGTCTCAGAAGGGGGGAGTTCCTGCACCTAATCTCTGAGAAAAAAAGCCCTGCTCTGCAGGTATAACTGCCTGTTCTATAGATCTATAGACTGCGCCATTATGGGAGAGACATAGCTATACAGATACATTACACTAAAGGAGCATTCTTCCCATAGGACAGGAAGTGTGTCACTGGCAGGATCACCAGATACAAATAAAGAAAAAAGACCATCAGGCATCCAATCATAGGAGAGGACGTTGAGGACAAGGAGGGGCATGGGGAACACCGCCTGCTGCCATTACCCGCTGCCCTACTGAGACAGGGTGGGTGTTGGGCACAGTGGCAGCATTTGATGGGCACAGTGGCAGCATTTGATGGCACACTGGTAGTGTTTGATGGGCAAAGTGGCAGCATTTGATGGCACACTGGTAGCGTTTGATGGCACAGTGGCAGCATTTGGGCACAGTGGCATTTGATGGGCACAGTGGCTGTGTTTGATGGGCACTGGGGCTGTGTTTGGCACAGTGGCTGCGTTTGATGGGCACAGTGTTGGCATTTGATGGGCACAGTGGCTGCGTTTGGGCACACTGGCGGCATTTGATGGGCACACTGCAGCGTTTTGCACAGTGGCAGCGTTTGATGGGCACAGTGTTGGCATTTGATGGGCACAGTGGCTGCGCTTGGGCACACTGGCAGCATTTGATGGGCACACTGCAGCGTTTTGCACAGTGGCAGCGTTTGATGGGCACAGTGGTGGAGTTTGACACAGTGGCGACGTTTGATGGGCACAGTGGCTGCGTTTGGGGATTTTTTGTTTGTTTGCACCCCCCCCCAGCAGCCATTGGCTCCCACTGCTGTCAATCTAATCTAATGACACGGGAAGCCGCGGCGGAGCCGAGTCCTGCTGTCTGTGTCAATGGTTGCAGCAGCAGGAATCGGAAGCACGCCCACACGAGTGCCCCCATGGAATGCAGCTCTCTGTGGGGGCACCCGATGTGGGGAGGAGGCGCTGGGGGACCCCAGAAAAGGAGGATCGGTGCTTCCCTGTGCAAAACCCTTGCACAGAGGAGGGTAAGTATAATATGTTAGTTATTAAAAAAAAAAAAATGCAAAGCTTTACAATCACTTTAATGTGCTGCTGTACACACGATGCGTGAAAAAGGTCGTGCAGAAACGCGCCCGTGCTTGGTCATACCTGTAGGTGTGAACCGAGCCTTGCATGCAAACCTACAGTACAAATGTCGGTATCATTTCTGCTGTTTCTTCAAGCCCCGAGTCCATGTGCCCTCCATCCCGGCACATTATTTTTTCTTCCTATAAAGCGCGGTGTCTTTCTGTAACATTGCGGGAAAATATAATTAGATGTCTTTGTTGAATTATGAGCATTTCTGTGAAGAGAAGAAGCTGCACAATGACTGCCAGGTACAGATGAGCTCGGTCCTTGCCACTGAGCTGCAGGCAGATAATAAGATGGCACACACTGACCCATGTGTGAAGGGAAGAGAGGCCGTGCCAGGCCAGGTGTCTGGCTTTAATTAGAATGTGGATCCATTGGGTTTCTGCTTCCATAGATAAACTGTCATCTAAAACTGGAGGACTTTTATCAGCACTGCACACAATATGAACGGAGCTGTCCGCTTTTTATCCTGCTGGAAGATGTGTGAGAACTAAGAGAAATTACCTTTCCAGAAATTTAAAGCTGAACTCCGGGCACAATAACATGTAAGTGCATTCCTCAATAGCTACAAAGGCTATTGCATATAAATCCACTTTGTGTGCACCAAATGTTTTGCGAACGCAGGTATTACCATGTAAAAGTAGCAGTGACAACATCACTGGGCTGTACATAGCCTGTGCAGAGATGTGGGAGGGGCCCAGCAGGCTCCACCCACTACAGAAAAAAAATTGGGCTAACTTAAGTGTATTTATTTTAGACGTGTTTGAAAAATTGCTGCACAAATACTGTGTGACATAAAAAGTTGCAACGACCGCCATTTTATTCCAAAGGGTCTCTGCTAAAAATATATATAATGTTTGGGGGTTCTGAGTAATTTTCGAGCAAAAAAATGATGATTTTTACCTGTAGGAAAGGAGTGCCAGAATATATCCCGGTATGGAATTGGTTTTAAAGGCAACATTCTGACTGTACTGTACCTTTAAATCCTGATGTTGTGGGGAAAGTGCTTGATGCTTTCTGACAAAAACAACAATTGATTATTCCCGATGCCGACTTTCCTACTTATTGCTGCCTGCTTTGTGTTTTTAATGTCAAGTGTATATATAAGCTGCCGTTTTCGTGATGTATGGAACGCGGTAAACAAAACATAGCGGATTTAATAACGCTGCATTGAAAAGTCAAGCTTTGACAGCTGCTACAGAAAAATGCATTTGTCACAAGATGTCAGCCGAGGACTTGTAGGCTTCTCTAGGATGGTGTCACCCATAACTAAAGACTGCGATGCCTGTGTCATCTCGATGCTGTATAATGGATGGTAATGCACTAATGTGAGTGTTTCTAAAGCTGCACTTATCCCAGTGGGGTCTGTAGACAGGTGATTTTGCAAATCCCAGCGTGCACGCACGTATACAAAGCGCTCCCCATTACACTCGCGTCAAGGAATGAGCGGGGTTTCATTAGGACTCCCAGCGCATTCACCAATCCCACGTCTACTTTCCGGGCCTAGAAGAGCGGCTGCTGTGTGAAGGCGGCTCACCTTAAACTACATGTACTGTCTTCTGATAGAACAGAATATCTAGTTATTGGGTACATGATGTACATCTTAATTAGACATTGATTAGTTGGCATAGTGTGCGCTGCAACGGTCTTCAAAAGATATTTCGCATGAGACTAGTACAAGGAAGCCGCAGCTCGCTATAGCATGATGAGAAAATTCAGATGGGTCAACCCAGGATCATTCCTCTTCTATGCTTGTGTTACTGGTCTCTAGTGAAAGGATAGGCTGCATTCTCAGTGATGTCACCGCTCTCTAGTGAATGGATAGGCTGCGTTCTTAGTGATGTCACCGGTCTCTAGTGAATGGATAGGCTGCCTTCTCAGTGTGATGTCACAGCTCTCTAGTGAATGGATAGGCTGTATTCTCAGTGATGTCACCGCTCTCTAGTGAATGGATAGGCTGCGTTCTCAGTGATGTTCCTGCTCTATAGCGCATGGATAGACTGCGTTCTTAGTGATGTCACTGGTCTCTAGTGCATTAATAGGCTGCATTCTCAGTGATGTCACTGGTCTCTAGTGAATGGATAGACTGCCTTCTCAGTGATGTCAATGGTCTCCAGTGCATGGATAGGCTGCATTGTCAGTGATGTGAATGGATAGGCTGCATTCTCCGTGATTTCACTGGTCTCTAATGCATAGATAGGCTGCATTCTCAGTGATGTTCCTGCTCTACAGTGCATGATAGGGTTCGTTATCAGTGATGTCACTGGTCTCCAGTGCATGGATAGGCTGCAATCTCAGTGATGTCACCGGTCTCTAGTGAATGGATAGGCTGTATTCTCAGTGATGTCACCGGTCTCCATGAAAGGATAAGCTGCATTCTCAGTGATGTCACCGGTCTCCCGTGAATGGATAGGCTGCATTCTCAGGGATGTCACAGGTCTCTAGTGAATGCAGGGCTGGCCTTTGGGGTGTGCGAGCTGTGCGGCCGCACAGGGTGCCATGGGCAACAGGGGGCGCCGTGCGGCCATCCAGAGGCGTACAAGGGGGGCTGGGGGCGTACCACACACTGGGGGGGTGTCAGACCGGCAACGGGGGGGGGGGGGGCTACTCTGAACGGGGGGGGGGGGTCTGCATTGAAGGGGTGGATACACTGAAGGGGGGTCTGTGTAACATGCAGGGGGTCCAGAGCTGCAGGGTTCTGTGTAATGTAAAGGGGTCCAGTGATGCAGGGTGCTGTGTAATGTAAAGGGGTCCAGAGTGCTGTGTAATGTAAAGGGGTCCAGTGATGCTGTGTAATGTAAAGGAGTCCAGAGTGCTGTGTAATGTAAAGGGGTCCAGTGATTCAGGGTGCTGTATAATGTAAAGGGGTCCAGTGATGCAGGGTGCTGTGTAATGTAAAGGGGTCCAGTGATGCAGGGTGCTGTGTAATGTAAAGGGGTCCAGTGATGCAGGGTGCTGTGTAATGTAAAGGGGTCCAGAGGTGCAGGGTGCTGTGTAATGTAAAGGGGTCCAGAGGTGCAGGGTGCTGTGTAATGTAAAGGGGTCCAGTGATGCAGGGTGCTGTGTAATGTAAAGGGGTCCAGTGATGCAGGGTGCTGTGTAATGTAAAGGGGTCCAGTGATGCAGGGTGCTGTGTAATGTAAAGGGGGGGGGGGGGTGCCACAGGATTAGCTTGCACAGGGCGCCTAAACACCTAAGGCCGGCCCTGAGTGAATGGATAGGCTGCATTCTCAATCATAGCTCTGATAAATGAAGACGAAATGCTGGTATTTGTCTCCAAGTGTTTACAGGGTATAATAAAAAGGATATTGGCCTGGACCATGCTATTGCTGAATGCACCAGACAAGTCCTCTCTAACACACACAGAGCGTTTAACCTATTTATAAAATTTCACAAAATTGCAGCACTGCCCGAATCCTGAGATTCCTGAATATTATTATTACATGAGAAACGCAATGAAATATTGATCGGCCTAAGCAGCACTCTTTGTCATAATGGAAATGGGGAGCTATCGCCAGCAAGGAACGGCATTGGCTGTAAGGGAGTAACGACACATGAAACTATACCTCTCAAATCTGTCATGCATACTCTAAATCAGCAGCCAGCGCATCACCAAAGCAGACACGTCCTCCTTCCAACAAGGGAAGGGGATGAAAGATTTATGAAAACCCTAATCAGATGTTATAAAGTGATGTTTTGTCCCCTATTGAAGCGCAGGGCGTCTGCGGTGCGGCCCCTCTGGGCTCCTTCTCTATATGTTCCTGTCTGCGTCGTTAAAGAAAAAAACGATGAAAAGATGAGCGAGATTTAATGGCTGGATCAGTGTTAATAAATGTTCAAAGCCGGAGATGAAGAGGAACTATCACAGACTTTTTTCTCCCTTTTTAAATTGTCTGTTGTTACTTTTTAACATATTCCAACAATGCTGTGCGGGAAAGTAGATAAAGCACAAAGGATATAGGCACAGGATGGTATGAAAATGAGAGCGGAAATCGCAGACGTTCACAGACTTTCTGCCGCTTTGATACAAGTCCCTGCGCACCCTGATTGCTTGAAAAGGGACAGTCCAACCAAATGGATATCAAATATTGATAGAACAATATGTAAGGTGTTCAGACATGATTCTAGAAACCAGTAGGTAGATTCAGTAAGAGTTAGGCCGACTTATCAGTAGATAAGCCGACCTAACTCAGAATCTACGCCGACCTATGTTTAAGCGTATGCTCAAACAGAGATGCGCTTAAACATATCTAAGATAAGACGGCTTGCGCCGTCCTATCTTAGGTTGCAATTTTTTTGGATGGCCGCTAGGTGGCGCTTCCATTGCTGTCGGCGTAGAATATGTAAATGAGTTGATACGCCGATTCACGAACGTACGCCCGGCCGCCGCAGTAGTTTTACGCCGTTTCCGTAAGGCATTAGCAGGCCTAAAGTTATTCCATCTATTAGGTGGAATAACAATGTTAAAGTATGGCCGCCGTTCCCGCCGCGAGATTCAAATTTTTTTACGTCGTTTGCGTAAGTCGTCCGCGAATCGGGATTTACGTCGTTTACGTCCACGTCGAAATCAATAGGCCCGTGCGGCGTACTTAGCTGCAATGCACACTGGGAAATGTAGTCGCCCGGCGCATGCGCAGTAAAAAAAAAACTTCAAAAACGTGAGGTCAAGCCTCATTACCATAAAACACGCCCCCCTCCAACACATTTGAATTAGGCGCCCTTACGCCCGCCGCAGTTACGCTACGCCGCCCTAAGTAAGGAGGCAAGTACTTTGAGAATACAGTACTTGCCTCTCTTACTTAAGGCGGCGTAGTGTAAACACGCTAGGCTACGCCGCCTTAGATTTGCGCGCCCCTACCTGAATCTACCTACAAGAGTGCCTGACGAGGCTGTCCACTGACCCCCATTAGGGGTTGTAAAGTTCGTATTTTATTTTCGACATGGGTTCCTTTAACCACATCCTGCCGGCCGTACGACTTTATACGGCCGCAGTGTGGATCTTAATTTCCGGGAGGCTGTCTATATACGGCCTCCAGCCACTGGGGGGCGCGCGCGTGCCCGGCGCATCACAGAGATGCCGATGCGCATGCCTGGCTGCCGCGATGTCCGCCAGGCACCCGCGATTGTCGGTTACACAGGCAAGGACGTGGATCTGTATTTGTAGCTGCTGGCTTTTAATTTTTTTTTAGGCAGACCTCCGCTTTAATTTCTCTGGCCACGTCCAAATTCCTTGTTATTCCATATTTTCCCGAACCCGCACTGCCCAATGTGGTCTGTGTGTTCTTCAGATGACCTTTATATCCAGGATATATGCGGAATTTTCATCCATATGTAATCCTTAGTCATTTTGCAGTTCTTTATCTTTACATTTTGGTCCTAGGAGGATCTCGGCATCTTTTTAAAGGCATAGATTTGCAGAAAGGTTAAATTAAAGTTTCACGGCTCTGCCTGCTGTTCCATAAAATGTAATTTAAGTCCGGGGGAAGTGGAGGAAATTTTCGACTCTGTTCAATATTGTCTTTTTTCCATCAATCTATACGGACGCCATCATACATTCATTACTAATCTGGCGAGGCACAGAAAATTTTATTCTGCCTGAGCAGTTCTTCTCTTTTTTCCCCCCATTCTTCCACAATCCTCTAAACAATCCCTGGACATTTAATTCCACTTCTAAATAAAATCCAGAAGCCCGGAGCCTCTGCCAGACTCCATTAGCATTGGGTTTTTATAATAAACACTTTAGCTGCCTCCTGCGCGTCGTGTCACCGCTGGACTGGGCTGAATAAAGTGACTCCCTACTGCCAATCTAGAATCCATTTTTATTCCAGCTTCACGTTCGACTGGTCACAGCAGAACGCAAACAAGCAGCTACATGCTTCCCCAGTGACAGCGGAGGGGCTTGGCGTGCAGTTACAATACTTTCTCCATGCAAAAATATTCTCGTCTACTCAGAGGCGTAGCTAGTGAAAATGGCGCCTATGGCAAGCACAGAAACTGCGCCCCTGTCGAAACATTTGAAACCCATTTTTCAGATAACCTTAACAAAAAAACAGCTAACAAAACTAGTGATAATTATCATCCTTTGGGTAGTGACATATCCTCTTTATGGAGAAATCTGGGGTTTATTAGATCCCTGATCCCTCCTCTGCCCTCCAAGGCCAGGTAAATGCAGAACCAATACTGGAAGTGATGAAATCTTCATCACTTAAGGCCTCAGTTTTCACAGAGGAGAGGAAGAAACTGATGCTCCTCCTTCTTCTTTGTGCGCTGCCAATCCGACCAGATGGAATGGGAGAGCCTGGGAGAACAGGGGAGGGCTGTGGCTGAACGCAGCAGGGATAGCGCTGCCATTGTCCATTAGCAAAAGGAGATCCTGCCTATGCTCGGGAGGAGGGAAGAAGAGACCCTCAGAGCCTGGTATGTGCCTTGCTGCCCAGCCACTCAACAGCGCCCCCTTCATATGGTGCCCATGGCACTGTCCATGGCTGCCATACCCTAGAAACACCACTGCGTCTACTTGCTGAAGGACTACAGATCACAGCACATCCAGATAGCAGCATTGTGGGAATTACCAGAGCTTCCAACTGTCCCTGATTTTGAGGGACTGTACTTGATTTGGAACAACGTCCATCTGTTCCTCATTCCTCCTCCTTTGGCCCTCATTTTGGTCTGTTCTATATAGTTGTATATAAAATTTAGTTTTTTATCTATCAAAAAGTGTTTCCCAGCGCTAAACCTTTCATCCAATTTCTAAATTGCTGCATTTGTAAATTCCAAAAGCCAATATAAAGGAATAGTAGTGGTAAAAAAAGCCCTTGTGGGTTTAAACAATCTTTTTTTTGTACAATTCTCCTTTAAGGGGGCGTGGCAAGGGGTGTGCCCTATGCCTGCATACTTTTGTTGATAGGTGTGCGCAGTCTATTGCATTAGGGTGTGCACCCCAAAAGCTCAAACACACACATATAGTGTGTATATATATCTATATATATCTATCTATCTATCTATATATATATATATATATATATATATATATATATATATATATATATATATATATATATACTGTATTTATTGGCGTATAACACTGACTTTTTTACCCTGAAATTAGAGGGTAAACTGTGCCTGCGTGTTATACACAAGGGGGTGTGGAAAGTTTTTTTCCTGAAACTTCCCTCTTAGACCCCATTCACATCTAGGCGTTTTTACGCCTGTAGCGCTACGCCTCTGCCGCCAGAGGGCTGGAAATACATGTCCCTCTATGGAGATGGTTCACATCTCCACGCCGAACGCCGGACGCCTGTCGCCTGCGGCGTGAAAAAAGGTCCCGGACCTTTTTTTCAGGCGTCTTCGAGCGTTCGGCTAGGAGATGGCAATCATCTCCATAGAGGGGGTCATCTTGGGGCACATCTAGGCGGACAATACCCGCGTTTTGTCGCCGCAAATCGCGGTACAAAACGCCGCTATTTTTACCGCGATTTGCGGTGACAAAACGCCGCGATTTCGTCCGTCTAGATGTGAATGCAGCCTTAAAGTTAGGGTGCTTGTTATATGCCTGTGCCTTTTTTATACGCCGATAAATACGGTATATATATAGCAACAGGGCAATGGACAGTGTAAGTAGAGGAGCAGTGGACAGTTTCAGTCATGTTTTTATTTATTTTATATATATATATATATATATATATATATATATATATATATATATATATATATATATATATATATATATATATATATATATATACTATTACTTAACATTAAATTTTTATATTTTGTTACCATATTTTTTACAATCATTTATTTTTTATTATATTTTTTTACAGTTTTTTAAGAGCCCCATTGGGGTGCTTTGGTGAAATATCGGGGGTCTAAGCAGACCCCTGATGTCTCACTTTTGAGTCAGAAAAAGGGACTGGGGTCAAAGATTCCTCAGTCCCTTTTTCTACTGCCAAGCAGCAAGGGGAATCTGCGCAAAACAGGGTGATTAGGGTGTGACCTCTCTCCTCCTCATGCCAGCTTCATCCCCCCACAGTTAGAAACACCACCCAGGGACCAGATTTAACCCATCCCCCCGTGTTAACCCCTTCCCTACCAGTGACATTTACACAGTAATCAGGGCATATTTAAAGCTCTGATCACTGTATAAATGTGAATGGTCCCAAAAATGTGTCAAAAGCGTCCGATCTGTCGCAGTCTCGCTAAAAATCGCAGATCGCCGCCATTACTAGTTATACAAAAAATATATAATAAAATGCCATAAATCTATTCCCTATTTTGTAGATGTTATAACCTTTGCGTAAACCAATCAATACGCTTGATTTTTTTTTTTTTTTACCAAAAATATGTGGGATTATACATAATTGGCCTAAACTGATGAAGACTTTTTTTTTTACATTTTATTTTGGTTTTGTTATTATAGCAAACAGTTAAAAATATAAATTTTCTTTTAAAACTGTTTTTTTTTGTTTTGTTTATAGCGCAAAAAATAAAAACTGCAGAGGTGATCAAATACCACTAAAAGAAAATTTTGGTGGTACAATTTTGTTTGGGTACAGCGTAACACAACCACGCAATTGCCAATTAAAGCGACGCAGTGCCGTATCGCAAAAAATGGCCTGGTCATGAAGGGGGGAAATCTTCCGGGCTGTAAGTGGTTAAAGTTGTAATTTACTAATTGTAACAGTAATAAAGAAAAACACTATACAAAAAAAAAATCCTTTCATACCTTTAAATCATGACCTTTCTCCAACTATTTAAAAGTCAGAGGGAAAAGTTGCTTCCTTCCCAGCTGTTTGCGGCGCGCACGCTGCGAAATCCCTCTCGGGCCGGGGAGCAAAATGCGAAATAGATTTTCCAAGCTGTAAATTGCTGCAGCAGAAAATTGGGATAAAACTGTGCCAGCTTGTCTTTGCAGGCTTGTTTGGTTAAACTACAGTAATGGACTTTTTTTTATTTTTTTCCCTCTCCTCTAAATGATATTCATTTTCATTTAGCCCAATTTAATGAGCAGTCTACAGGAACCATATTTTGAAGCGCGATGCGATGGTTTTGTGTTGACATTAAATTCAGTTGTTTTCGCTCATTCCGGGAGAAGATTTCATCCAGAAATGACAAAATCCAAATGGCTACAGAACAGAATAGGTTTTAAAATGGACATTTGATGTGATCCAGGTTTTTTTTTTCATTAAAGGGAATGTGGAGGGTTTTGTATAAATTCACTTATTATGGTCAGTGCTAAAAAAAAAACAGTAACTTTTTTTTTTTTTTTTTCAATTGTAAGGGATAAAATTGTATTTTCTAAAAATAAGAAACATGTCATACCTACTTGCTCTGTGAAGTCATTTTTCACAGTCCCCCCCCGATCCTTCTTTTCTGGGGTCCCCTGCTGGCGCTTCTGGCCCTAAAACCTGCTGAGTGCCCCCATTGCTATAGGGCATTTGTGTGTGCTCCTTCCCGAACCAGCTCTGTGTGTCTGCTCCCTCCAAGTGATTGACAGCAGCAGTAACCAATGGCTCGCTCAGCTGTCTCTAAGCCAATGAGGAGGGGGAGAGTCGAGAGAGCCTATGCTCTTGTGCACATCACTGGGTCGAGATCGGCTCAGATATACGGGGGGAGCTGCTTGCAGAATAATTTTTTTTTTTTTTTTGCCGTAAAGCGCAGCTCCACCTACAAATATAACTCTACATCAGTACGTTTAAAAAAATGTCATTAACCCATTAACAATTATTTTTTTTACATGCCTTTAAACGGTTGTTGCTAGGCAGAATAGATAATCTTCCTTCTTCCTGCACCGCGGTGCTTGTGCTTTCTATCCTACACCGCACAGACTCCTGGGAATGTAGTGTCATAATTTCCCAGGAGTCTGTGCGCTCCTAAGGACAGTACAGGCGCTGTTTACAGCGCCATGTTTAATAAGGGCACAAAGCCTTACTTTTCGTTCATCTGCGGGAATGAGAGAGAGGTGTGGGGATTCTGTTACCTTCATTGTCATAACAGGGCGGGGCGTTCCTCCGCCGCCGCCCGTTGTTATGACAACGGCACAAACAATCTCCGCTACGAGCGGCGCTCTAATGCGCACACGCGAGATGTCAAGCTCACCCAGCATGCACAAGCCGGGCAGAGTAAAAAAAATGTACCAGGCTTCAATTGCCCACACAGGAGATGGAAACGGCCACATCGTCCTGCAGAGCAGTGGAGGCAAGTTTTTTTATTAATTTAAACAGCGATGCGGTATGTTTTATGCCCTTTAATGAGAACTTTAGCAACATAGTATTTTAATGGCAAAAAAAAAAACGTGACTGGAACCCCGCTTTAACTCAGAGAATGCATTAAGGTAAACAACTTTCTGCCTTTAGGCCCCTTTCACACTGAGGTGGTGGGTGCGTCGGCGGTAAAGCAGCGTTTTAGCATTTAAAAAATGCTAATTGTGGTTGTAACCCCGCTTTAACGCAAGGTTTGCAAATGCTGTGCAAACACTGTGCACACTGCTCTTGTACAAGCTGAAATCCAACTAATGTAACATCTTACCCATAAGAACTGGAGTAAGATAATAATAATGTAATATTGAAGACCATAAAAATAAAAAGTCTACTTTGTCTTTTCTGCATGCCGAATGCGCACAGCGGATGACATCTGTGTGAAAATGGGTAAAAAAAAAAAAAAAAAGTAATTGTTTTCTTAAAACAACTGAGCCATATTCTTATAGTTTATTGCCCAGGAAATAACTGTTAAACTTATTGTCGGAAAAGGACGACGACTCTGAAATGACATCGCGGCTCCCGGGGAATATCAGCCACAATATATTCGCTTTCACTGGTTTTATGGCACATTAAAAGGGAGAAGCGTGACTTAGTTCCAGCGTCGCCAACCTGCAGAGAAGAGGGATTCTGTCTTCAGACAGAAAGATGGGCGCGCTTACACGGCACGCCACACGGAGAGGCCAGCTTTGCCGCATCATCATTACCGAGACATTGTTTAATGAGGACATGTCGGTTTGCTAACCTATGATTGTTGGGACATTTTGATGACATTAAAGAAAAAAGAAAACGGCTTTCCGCCAAAATTCGTGGCAGAACATAACCCGGTCAGCTGCGCGGCTGGCTGATGTTTGTAGCTATTAGTCGTTTGAAGAAGTGGGACCTTTATAAATGACATTGCAGGATGGCGTGATGTACTCGGCGAACATTATTTTATTTTTTTTTTATATTTAATTTTTCTTTTTTAAATTCTGCTAAAAATCATTTGTCTTCAGCGGGAACGAGCGCTAATTGAAACGAAAATCACCTCAGAAATGCAGTCATAAGATTAGGAAAATGCAATAAAAAAGGGTAACGCGTACCTGCGATATTTTCATTTCAGGGACTCATTAGCTAATTATTTATGATTGAAAATCATTTTTTCACTTCACTAAAGTATTTATTGTAGCAAAATTTACCGCGTGTTATTTTAATGATTTATGTGGATTTTTCACGGTAGAATTACAGAGGACATCAGCAACTTTAAAATATCGCCTGTGAATAGTGTAAATTTCCCGGTCTATTGAAGAGAGAAGGATAGCGGGCAATTTGGCTGGTGGAGATAAAATAACGGGTAAATGGAGGCTTTCATATGGAAAAATGTCAGCTCTAAGCCTATATGATACTTATGTATGAGAAATGAACTATTTTTTATGAGAATATTATCATGTGATAACATAAGAAGCTTCTGCAGCTTAGTGAAATGACCTCATTCTGAATCCTTCAAATTGAGGGAACACAAACCCAGAAAATCAGAAGTCAATTTAGGAAAGTGGGGGGGAGCCAAGAAAATATTTTTTTTATGCTCAAGTGGGCAACTGTTCATTCAAAATAGCAAAATATAACACTATGGCCCAGATTCACAAAGCACTTACGCCGACGTATAACCTGTTATGCCGACGTAAGTGCCAATGTGCGCCGGCGTATGTGTGCGGCAGACCCACGAACCAACATGCGCCTAAAAACAGGCTACACCCAGCCGACGTAGCTTGCACACGCCGGCGTAGGGTGGGCACACATATGGGCTGGGCGCATGGTTTTAGCCATTCAAACAGCCAAATGGGGGAAATTCGGCGATTCACGAACGTGCGTGTTCCCGGCGCATTCTACATGAGATGCGCGTAAGTTGTACGTCCGGCGTAAAGTTATTCCCCATAAATGAGGTGCAACCCGGCAACAGACATGCACAGGTCTCCACCAGGGAACACAAGCCGGCGTATTGTGCGTTGGACGTGTGTCTGGCTGGGCGTACGTTATGTTCACGACGTACGCGGTGATCCGTTATGTTACCTTAACTTTTGCCATCCGGGACCTCTGGGCCCTTTAATAAAATAAAAAAAATAAACCTTTGGGCCCTTTAATAAAAAATATATAAAAAATAAATAAATAAACATTTATATAAAAAAAGGGGGTTGCCATCCAGGGCCCTGGGGACCTCTGGGCTCTTTAATAAAAAAAAATACTAAAAAAATATATATAAAAAAATAAACATTTATAAAAAAATAAAAAAAAAGGGGGGTTGCCACATGGGGCCCTGAGGGTTGCCATCTGGGGGCCTCCGGGCCCCTGGGGACCTCCGGACCCCTAAAAAAAAAACAAAAAAAAATTGGCCCTTTAATAAAAAATAAAATAAAAATATATAAAAAAAAATATTTTTTTTTATAAAAAAAGGGGGGGGGGTTGCCATCTGGGGCCCTGGGGACCTCCGGACCCCTTACAGGTGTACTGCCTGTACCCCCCTGATGGCGGCCCTGATTATAGCCTAGCTATGGTTAAATATAGAGCCATTAATCCAACTGTCCATCCAGAACTGCTGGTTCATAGTACTGATACAGCCACAATTTGGATCCATTTATCCAACTGTCAACCCAGAGCTGCTGGCATTTAGTCCAAGTACATCCTAAATACAGAGTAAGTTATCCAAATGTCCCAAATGGAAGCTATTAATGAATGTCCAACTTCTTAGTTTTTAAACCATTGTTTTTGCAAAGGTACAGTTTGAGTTTTTAGCAAGGGCTGCAACATCGGGTAAAACGAGCCAGCAGTAGTAGGTAACTTTTTTGTGTTCATTTTGGCACACGGCACAGAAGTCCCTGTAGAGCTACACAGATTTCCTGCATATCTTTTCATCCCTGTTACCTTGTAATAACCCGCAGGTGATCTGTACTCAAAGTGTTCGCTGGAGAGGAGGAAGATAAGAGTAAATAGAATATAATTACTTTTTTATCCCCATGAACTCGGTAACTAAGGAGGGCTGTGATGGAGGTTGCCTGCCAACTGTTTTTCCTTGACGATGTTATTAATAAAAAAAATTGATTCAAAGTATGTATCTTGTAGGGATGTGTTTGAGTTCTTCCAATAAACCTCATAACTCCTTTTCTAGGCAATCTTGAATTTCTATTCACTTACCACTGTTTCAGTAGACCAATAATGGTTTACTTCCTGAAGGGGATTTCATGGAAGGGAGCGAGCTGGTGGCAATAGATTATCGAATAAAGGAGCATAAATTACTCTCATTGGAAATGTTTTGTTATTCACGTATAGCTTTTTTTTTTTAAATAAACTCTAAGCCCAGTTCCACCATGCCTCCAGTTTCTGCGACTTTGAGCTACGTGCGGGGTCAGGGGGAACATGCAGTTTTTATTTTTTATAATACCCTAGAGCAGGGGTGTCAAACTCAATTTCATCATGGGCCGCATCAGCATTATGATGGCCCTCAAAAGGGCCGGTGGTATCTGTAAGAATAGATGTCCAGCGCATCCCCTCCCCTTACATTTGATGTCAAGAGCCACCCCACCATCAGAAGTGGAGTCCCCCACCCTCTCTTACATCACAGTGCACCCCCCTTTCCTTATGCTGCTGTTGGGAAGTAGCTGGATGCATTGCTTGGAAGCAGAAAGTACTAGACATGTGCAGACTGGAATATTTTGTTTCGTTTTTTCGTTTTCGTTTGGAAAATAAATTTATTTAGTTACTCCCGAAAATCGTTTTGATTTATTTCGTTGGGGAATAGCTTTCGTCCGAAAATCCAATAATACTTGGTTTCTGTCGAATGGTCAAAAGACTATTTGACGGAACATCGAAACTTTACGTCGAATCGTACATTTCCGTTCGAATATTCCGCCTACAAGAATTCTAATGTTGTATGACTAATAATAATGTCTAATCTAATGTCGAATCAATTTTCTCATAAGTCGAAATCTATTCTCTGTAATGTCGAATCTATTATTTCTATAGTGTCGAATCTTTTCTCTATGATGTCGAATCTTTTCTCTATGATGTCAAATCTTTTCTCTATAATGTCGAATCTCTCTATATCGAATTTTTACCGCAACGAAAACGAAAATAAAGCATTTTTTATGTCGGATCTTTCGGGTATTCGTTTCTTGCGCTTTCGTTATCGTTTGTTAAAACAATAATGAAAAAACAAGATTTTCGGACGAAAATGCATTCTAACGAAAACGAATGCACATGTCTAGAAAGTACAGGCTCTGGTGTAGGACCAGAGGAGGGCTGGAGCTCTCCTGCAGCTGCAGGAGAGGTACGAGGGCCACATGAAATGGCCTGGAGGACTGGATTTGGCCCGCGGGCCTTGTGTTTGACACCTGTGCCCTAGAGACACCTACTTAAACATTTCAATACGTCTTACAATGGAAACAGGATCTTGGGGAATCCCTAGACCTCCAAGAATGGCGGATAATCTATCTCAGACATCTACAAATACGCCCTTGATTACATCTTATTATAAGAATTTCATGAGATGGTACATGGTTCCCGCCAGGACTGCTAAATGGACCCTGTAGGCCTCTCTATTGTGTTTTAGAGGATGGGGTCAAGTGAAAATTATGTACCACATATGGTGGCAATGTCCTACGGTCGAAAAAAATTTAGATTAGAATTTACACCACAATGTATTCAGTGATGCAGATCAATATCCCTCGTTTTCCAGAGAGCACGCTATTCCAACAGATTGACCTTGACCTCTCAAGACAAACTAGATGATTAATTTTGAAGATCTTGTTGGCAGCTAGGATAACCATAGAGAAGATTTGGAAAAATGATGATGTTGGAATATGGCAAACACAAATTAAACTCGGTGATCGTCAATGACAAACTCGCATGAAAAATATCAATAGATAGTTTAGGCTTAAGAGGAGCCCCTGTGGTTTTTAGTTATTTCCTTTAATCTGGTCAATAAAGACTGATGCCCACGTGGCACTGGGAATTGGCCTTTTGTGTTAGATCAATTTCTATATAGTTAATCTTGGCTTGGATGGTCTAAACTGGTTATGCGAGAGCCGGCATTACAAGACTCCGCTGTGTTTTCAAATATCTAGCCAACGATTGTATCAGATTTAATGGAAACTGGAGCGACCATGATTGTATCCGTGTTAACCACTTAAGACCCGGACCATTATGCAGGTAAAGGACCTGGCCCCTTTTTGATTTGGCACTGCGTCGCTTTAACTGATAATTGCGCGGTCGTGGCGTTTTATTTTCCCACAAATAGAGCTTTCTTTTGGTGGTATTTGATCACCTCTGCGGTTTTTATTTTTTGCGCTATAAACAAAAATAGAGCGATCATTTTGAAAAAAATGCAATATTTTTTACTTTTTGTGATAATAAATATCCCCAAAAATATATAAAAAAAACATTTTTATTTCCTCAGTTTAGGCCGATACATATTCTTCTACATATTTTTGGTAAGAAAAATCGCAAAAAGCGTTTATTGATTGGTTTGTGCAAAAGTTATAGCTTTTACAAAATACTGTATTTATCGCAGTATAGCGCGCTCCTGCGTATACTGCGCACTCCTAAAGTTGCCCCGAATCCTGTGGAAAAAAGTTTTTTTGTACTTACATTTTTGGTGTCTTGCGCGGCGGCCTCGTCGGGTCCGGCGTCCGTCTGCGGCTTTGGGTGTCCTCTTCGTCGGGTCCGGCGTCCTTCTGCGGCGTCCTCCCCGCTCGTTTCCCGCGCCGAGTTTGAATACTGCGCCCGACATATACAGAGCGCAGTACACTCGTGTATTGTCGGCAATGCTCGGCTACACTCGCGCTGACGTCCTGTACGTCCAGGACGTCAGCGCGGGAGGAGCCGAAACTGCCCGACAATACACGAGTGTACTGCGCTCCCACGATTTTGCCGTGATTTTCAGGGCAAAAAAGTGCGCGGTATACGCCGATAAATACGGTAGATAGTTTTATGGCATTTTTATTAATATTTTTTTTGTTTTACTAGTAATGGCGGCGATCGTCGATTTTTTTCATAACTGCGACATTATGGCGGACACATCTGACAAATTTTTGGGAATATTGTCATTTTCACAGCGAAAAGTGCTATAATACTGTGCTATATACTGTGAAAATGACAAAAGCAGTGAAGGGGTTAACCACTAGGGGGCGCTAAGGGGTTAAGTGTGCCCTAAGGGAGTGATTTTAACTGTAGGGGGGCATGGCTGGACGAGTGACGTCACTGATCGTCGTTCCTTATAACAGGGAACAGACGATCAATGACACTGCCACAGAGAAGAACGGGGAAGGTGTGTTTACACTCACCTCTCCCCGTTCTTCAGCTCCTGTGACCCGATCGCGGGACACCGGCGGCGATCGGGTCCTGCGGGCGCGGTCACGGAGCTTCGCACCAGGTCGCGAGCGCGCGAGACACACAGCTAGGCACTTAAAGGGCAACGTAGCTGTACGTGCCTGTGCCCAGCCGTGCCATTCTGCCGACGTATAACGGCGTTAGGCGGTCCTTAAGTGGTGAATGACTTTTTTTTCTGTAAAAAGCAATGCCTGGTCTTGTGCTGTAATAACTTTTTTGAAAATGACGCCAATAAACCAATTGAAATACAAAGTATGTTCCTTTAGTTCAATCTTATTTTATTGAAGTTTAGCAGGATACAGAAGTATAAAAGGGCGAGATGCTTTTATACTTCTCAAAGAGCAATGGTGCAAAGCTACATCTGTGGTTTATGAACATCTTAGATGTCAGTGTCAGAAAGCAGAGCATATCCTTCTAATGTTATCGCTCAGGAGTCTCAAACGAGTAGTTAGACCGGGTCTTCCATTCAGGGCTGTGAGAAAAATAAAAGAGACGACTAACAGAGGGAGCCGAGGGATCAGGAGACAAGAAGAGAAAGAGGTGCAGTATACAGTGGAAAAGAACAGGATGGGGGGTGTTGTTTCCCAACTCCATCATGGCCTGCATATGACTAAAGTGGATGTAAACCCGATTCATGAAATTTGAGCTGGGCACATAGATCTGCATTATTTTGTTTTCTCTCTTCAAAGAGCTACGTCCCTTAGTTCTCTCCTGAACCGTTCCTCTTTTATCAGCCTCATAACTCCTGACAAATTCATGGACACATCAGATAAAAGCAGCCTGACATTTCTGTCAGGGGAGGGTGCTATAAATAGATTAGCAGGCAGCTGGCCCTATTACAAAACACCTCTGAGGCCGGGTTCACACTTGTCCGACAAACGCTACGGCATTGGGAGCACATGTCGCATGACGTGTGAAAATCAATGTTTCCCTATGAGACCTGTCTTAACTGGTCCGACACAAGTCGGTCCGACTTTGAAAATGCTCCCTGTACTACTTTGGTCCGACTTTGATCCTACTTCAGTTCATGGAATATCATTGAAGTCGGATCAAAGTAGGATCCTTGTTGATGGTCACCTGATTTTGGACCCCTCTACACATGTGTACATCTTTATATTTGAGGGCACATAGGAGAGAGCTATATCGGACCATCTAGGCTCTGAAGAAAGGGGTGCGCCCCAGAAACGCGTCAGCTATTCCGCCATTGGGGTATCATCCGATCCTCGTTATCATCAGGTCCTGCTGGCAGGTGCCAAGAGACCAGTCCGATTGCTAGATAGGCGTTTATTCAAGCTCCTTTTGTGAGTAAGACTATTGCTAAAGGGGTTGTAAAGGAAACATTTTTTTTTCATAATAAGCATCCTTTACCTGCAGACATTCCTCTTTTCACTTCCTCATTGTTAGTTTTTGTTTAGAAGTTGCTCTATTTCTTCTCTGTTCTGTTCACTTCCTGCTTGTCTGATTTTACTGACCACCGTGAAGGGAGGCTTTACTGCGGTGGTCAGTGACGTGCTCGCCCCCTCCTGGGAACTACATCTGTGCGGCAGGACGCTCTCTACGTGTTAGAGACTTCAAGGAGGTGTGAATTACTGGGCGTGCCGCAATGCATACTGGGAAATGTAGTTCCTACACGAACGAGCGCCGCAAACCAGGAAGTGAATGAGAGAACAGAAACTAGAACGCCGGAGGTGATATAGATGAAGGGATTTAATAGGTATTTACTCGTTTTTTAACAGAATCATTACACTATTCTGTCTGTCTACCTTGCAGACATTAATTTTAGGCATTAATTTTAGGCAAAACATTTTTTTCCTTTAACATGGTTCCGACACAAGTCGGTCCGACTTTGAAAATGCTCCCTGTACTACTTTGGTCCAACATTGATCTTACTTCAGCCCATTGAATATAATTGAAGTAGGAGTCTTGTCCTTACCATCCGACTTTTGACATCCGACATATGATTACAGCAGCAGTAAAAGGAACACTGGGATTGTTTTGATTGGTCAAAGAACAAGTCAGACTATCGCAAAGTCGGATCAAAGTAGTATCCTGTTCATGAAAGTTGGATGGATGTAGGACCGATGTAGGACCGATGTCGCAGAGCAAAGTAGGATGAAAGTCATACTACTGTCGTGTAGTATAGTGTGAATCCGGCCTGAGAGTCTCTGCCTATGATGAGAGGGGGTGTGTGCCTTTCTTCCAATCAGCAATTTTAGCCATCTTGGCTGTATACCCAGACATCACACTCTGTGTTAAACAGGAAGAGAAAATTTCCTAACACAATCTCAACTTTCTAAACGGTATATAAATGTGAAGACAGCAGATATACATGTAAAACCAATGTAGGGAAATTTGGTTCATCTCTGTGTATCATCTGAGGCTGTTCACCTCACTTGGTGTATGGAGGGTTTACATCCACTTTAAGTGCATTTCAAACTCCTGTAAATATCTTAATATATTGTCCAGGAGGCCCGGGTAATTGTGAACCGGTCTGATTTGACATTGTTCGCTGTCAGGAGGAATTCTAAATCTTATATGGAGTCAAGATTGGAAGCGCACTCCGCTATTGGTTGATCTCCGGTACTGAAAGTTTATACCTTTTCTGGTAGAATGATTTTTATTGAAATTTTTAAGAAAAGAACATCTGGTCACAAACACGGGGGGGGGGGGGGGGGCATAGCAATAGTGGAATTACTTGCCAATAAAAATATGAAGACAACAGAGCAGTAAACATTATTATGGAAATGCAAATACACGGCCACTAGGTCTAGACCTCAGGCCAATAATTACTTACACGGTCGGTGAGTCCGAAAGCGTGCAAATATAAGCTAAAGAGAGGGCGAAGCTTAAAGTATGCTGTTTGTTTTTTTTTCGCTGTACATACCGTCTTATAGTTCTTTTCACCCAGGTTCCGGGTTCTCACTCGCCGGGAGTAAAGCGTTCCTATGAAGAGGCGTAGATGATTGACGTGCGGATAAGGCGCGTCACGCGTTCCGAAAATAGCTGAACTGGGACTCGGCTCTATACGGCGCCTGCGCAGTCAGCTCTTCAGCTCTACACAACTCCTAGTCTGTGCGCAAGCGCCGTATAGCGCCGAGTCCCAGTTCGGCTACTTTCGGAACGTGAGACGCGCCTTATCCGCACATCAATCATCTACGCCTCTTCATAGGAACGCCTATTCCCCGCGGGAGCGAGAACCCGGAAGCTGGGTGAAAAAGAACTATAAGACGTTGTAAAGGTTTGTTTTTTATTTTCAAAATAGGTTCCTTTAAGCTAATGCATTGTTGGTTCACTTACCTTTTCCTTCCATTTCCCTTCTAAATGTTTTTTTTCTTTGTCTGAATTTCTCACTTCCTGTTTCTCCTCAGTAAGCTTGCCCCCATCATCTGAGCCATTCTGGCTGGGGGTTAGTCAGCCAGAACAGCTTACTGAGGCGTATTTTATACATAGTACTGTCTTATAGATTATTCCTCCTGACGAAGCGGCCTATGGACCGCGAAACTAGTAGAGGACTGTTTTAATCTGTGAGAAAGTTCCATCAGATACTCATTGGGGAAATCTTTAAGTATTTGTACACTGTATTGAACCTTTTTATATTGAGACTTCTGTATGTTTTTTATATGTAATAAATTATATATTAGTTACTTCAAGTTCATTATTGTGTATCAGTACCAAGATAGTCCACTTAAACCTTTTGTGGGTTGGAGTGTGTGTTTGGACAGCCTCAGCAACTCTCCCCACGCTTCCGTCCTCCCTCTTTTTTCCTATATAATATTTGGATGATGGTACCCTTTTATGCCTATGTTTAGACTTTGATATTCGAGGCTACACTCAAAAATCATTATTTTTTCTTTCTTTCAGATCTGTGCAGTAAACCAGCGTGAGACTTCCTGTAATAAAGACCTCTCACTGCTGCTCTCTCTCCTTGTGTAGAGTGACTGGTCTGGTCTCCGCCCCCTCCTGTAGTGGGTGGAGCCTGTTGGGCCCCTCCCACAGCTCTGCTCTCTGCACAGGCTATGTACAGCATAGTGATGTCAAGGTGATATCTGGGTTCACAAAGGCATTTGGCACACATACCGGATTTATATCCATTGTGGCTATCGAGGAATATATTTAAATGAACATGTTCATGCACAGAGTTCAGCTTGGTTTAAAATGTATAAGGCATGCGTTTTTAGATGCATGTTTCTGCTGGCTCCTAATAGACCTTCCATTAACGCAGCACAGAAAGTCCACAATATCTCCATATACCAGCTTTATCGCCCCTTGATTGTAAGCTTGAAAATCCAATTAAAAATGAAACTTAAAAAAAAGGCCGTTATATTTTTCCCCGAAAAAGAGGCCACCCCGACTGTGACTCCTTCCCCGGAGTTTTCACTTTAATGCCACGCTTCATTTCAGCACGTAAAAAGATTAAAGCCATCAACTAGCGGAATTGTTAGTTGTGTGTTTAATCACAGCGCGCCTTAAACGATACACGGCATAAAAACCAGCGCATCTGGGAGCCGAGCTTAAGACAGCAGCTGCCGATTTCATGGCCTAACAAGAACGCCGCTCTTTGGGTTCGTTTTATTAACGTTTTTTAAATTTTTATTTGTATGTGTGTGTGTGTGTTTTTACATGCTGTTTGTGTTTACCGTTCTGTGGCTTGCAGGGTGTTTTTTTTTGTGTCTGTGATATTCTGCTGATCACCCTCAAACAAAATCTTGGTAAACAAAGACTATCGGAGCGCGCTCTAAAAGATGCCCTGGCTTTAGTTCACAATACTTACTCTGATTCCCCCAAAAAACACAATAAAATTACCCGCGCTTCACAAAAAAAACGGTTTAATCGTCAAGAAAAAAAGATGATATACAAAAGATGATATACACACCTCACACGTGACTGAACATATAAAGCGGTGTTATTCTATCACTGGATATTTTGTTATATGTATAGACAGGAATAGAGGTAGACCGATATATCAGCCGATATTTGGCCATATTTCATAGGAAATAACTAATTATTTCCAATGATCCTCAGCTCCATCAAATGGCCATAATGCTGTAGGATCCTGATCCACTCTCTTTTATATGAATAAACATTCGACCTGGAGAGAAAATAGTTTAGTAACATTTAACGTTAACCCCCTTTTCACAGAGAGAGAATGTATGGGCACTTTTACAGAGTGAACAGCTATGCCCATTTATTTTTTATTTTTATAAAGATACCCAACGTGAAGTCTCAAACAGAGTAGGTGAAGTAAGACCCTCTTGAAAGATAATGTTAATCCACCTTGCATCAAGGAACAGAAAACACCTCCACCCTTGGTGATAAAGAGCACCTTACCAAAGAAAGAAACCCCAATATTTTTAAACGGTCAGAGCCCATTCTTGGGCGGTGGCATCACTGGGGTTGGTGTCACCCGGTGCGATAAAACATGGTGTCACCCTTCCCTTCCCCCACAGTAGGGCACTGAGCATGCTAGCGCATCAGCGAGGCTCTCCTCCATCTTTGTCCTCAATTACTATCCCAGTGCCCCCATTACTGTCTTCAGTGACCCCATTACTGTCCTTGGGTCCTCCCCCAGCACCCTATTACTGTCTTCAGCTCCCCCCTCACAGCACCCTATTACTGTCTTCAGCTCCCCCTCACAGCACCCTATTACTGTCCTCAGCTCCCCTCTCACAGCACCCCATTACTGTCCTCAGCTCCCCTCTCACAGCACCCCATTACTGTCCTCAGCTTCCCTCTCACAGCACCCTATTACTGTCTTCAGTTCCCTCCTCACAGCACCCCATTACTTTCTTCAGCTCCCCCCTCACAGCACCCTATTACTGTCCTCAGCATCCCCCACCCCCATTGCGATTGGTTACTAGGACCGCCTTGCATCCAAACAACCCAATCCTCTTTCCTGAGCTGTCCTGCCTCCCGCCTGGTAAAATGACAGCAATGCCATGGCTTGTAAGAGGCAGGATGAGTGTCATCCCTCTGGTGGGTGTCACTCGGGTGCTATCCACACCCCCATAACAACGGCACTGCTCTTGTGCTGTGGCCTCCCTTCTTTCAGGCCTCCAGCCAGCTGCAGATCCCTGAACCTCCAACAGTGCCTCTCAGCTCCCAAGGTGCCACCCAACATCCCACAGTGCCCCAAGGACCCCTGAGAGTCCTCAGTCTCCACAGTGCCAGACAGCTTCCCATAGTGCTCCCAGACCCTCCATAGTGCCCTCCAACCTCCCACAGTGCCCCAAGGACCCCTGAGAGTCCTCGGTCTCCACAGTGCCAGACAGCTTCCCATAGTGCCCCCAGACCCTCCATAGTGCCCACCAACCTCCCACAGTGCTCCCCAGCTTCCTCCATAAACCTCATCCCCTACAGGGCCACCAAGTCTGCTAGTCCCATACTTTTATTGTGTGATGTATGATTTTTCGCTGTTGGAGCATAAAGGGTTTTGGAAGAGTTTACCGGGCACTGCTGTCCAAAAGATTGGGAACCCCCGATGTAAACTAGCCTACCAGTTCTCTAAATTCAAACCGACTATATTTTCTGAACTCTAAACAGATTAATTTCATCCTAATTGTTTGCCGCACCAATCATATGAGGATAAAGCCACATAATCTGTCATGGCTACAGCAAAACCTCTCTAAGCACTATTTCCTGCTAGGGGCCCCTAATTACCAATTACAATGCACAGGGATTCCATCCGGCTGGCTCGGATTGATAACTGATGACTTTGGATGGACAATATCAGCTGTGCAATCATTTGTCTATGTTGATTGCACTGCGGAGGTCAGTGCTACAGAGCAGTTGTGTGTTAACATAAGCATTTACAGAGACGCCATCTGCTGAGTCGCTGAGCCTCGGAAAAGTCAAATAATTAGTCTGTACCATATCATTAATTACAGAGCACAGTGTGCTAAGACTGGAGCTTTCTGGAGGCTCCAGGAAACTACCTGTGGATAGCAGGCTCCTGCACACACCACCCTTGGTTCCCTGTATATTTCCCCCGGGACCCCTGAAACTTAGAGCAGGTTGTAATATAGCAGTTGGGGCCTCTCCCACTTTATTTACCATACTGTTGGCCCGAAGCTGTGATGAGGCTTGGTGGTTAGGATGTCTGCCTTGCTGCACTGGAATCTTCAGTTCAAATCCCAGTGGCGGTTCATCCATAGTGGGTGAAGGAGCGCCGCCCCCTCTCTCCTGCACCCGTCACTCAACAATAGATAGATTCATGCATTGCATTGCATGGGGGGCCTCTGCCCTTTCCCCCAAGCATCTTGTTCTTGAGCCCCTCTACATCCCAGATGTCCCCCCAGCACTCTTCACCCTCTTCACCCTCGATATCCCCTACCTCCTACCTACTTGATTTCTGTTTACCTGCACTGTCTCCATTGTAGGGGCCCCAGAGCATTACTTTGCCCAGGGGCCCATGATGCTATTAAGATGGCCCTGCTAATGGGCACTGATTAGTGTCTCTGAGACAGAGCTGTGCTGTGTGGCAGAGCTGTGTAAGTCACAGGTCTGTAAGGAAAATTAAAATGATTTCTTTCTTGCAGCAGCCATGGGACCTCTCTGTACTTTAACGCTAAAAGCTCCTGCCCCTAAAAGCGCCTTTGCGGCCGTCCTCTGCCACAGTTGTCCCTGAACCCAGGAATAAAAGCAGAATAAAATCCCTCTTCCAGTAATTATATTACCGCAGAGCTGCCATAATGAGGATTGCTTGCTGGCGTGGGGGGGGGGGGGGGGCAGTGTCAACTCATCCGGCCATCACAATTAATGTGACACGTCGCCTGCAGATTGGCACAGCTCCACTAATCAGGAGCCCCACTTCTGTGCCACACACGGCCAATTAAAATGGCTGCCTGCCGCTTAATGCCGGGCCGGGTTAATGAACAGGGAAAAATGAGGGGCACACATCACAGTGTTCTCTGATTTCCTCCTGGTAATAATAACATTTTAATGGTGTTACATTGTGGTGACATTGTAGTGAGAACAGCAGAAGGGTGGAATCTTTATGGACGGTTCAGAGATGTCACAGCTGGGAATTCGGCTACGTGTCACTTGGTAGCCGATGACTTGATAAGTGGATAAAGCTGAACTTACTGGCAGATTTAATTAATGCAGCTCTGTAATCATTAATACATCATTGGATTTATTTTTTTTAACGCATTGGAAGTACCTTAATCTGATCTGGTATCAGCAAAGTCCCCGTACAGCCGGTCTGGAGTATGAGAGGGAGAAGCAGCACAAGGAACCAATCAGTTCATGTGAGTGATTGAGAAATGCTCATCACTGTGCTGCTTCTCCTGTCACTGTCCAATCACAGGCTGGGGGGGCGGGTCCATGATGGCCTGGACCCAGAGGAAATGGGTTGAATGATGCTGGCTGCCATTCAACCAAGGAAGTCTGAGGACATCTAGTGGCAGATAAGAAGCACTGCATAAGAAGCACCTTTTTTTTCATACTTTAATGAGCTCTCCATTTTTATCTTGGCTAGAGTCTTGTTTAAGTTTTGGTTTGTAAAATTGTATCCGACTAAGGTAGACACCTGGCATCTAGACCCTCATCCTAAGAAGTCAAATGTGCAAAAAAAGATTGGAAGGTGATTATCACGGTGCTTACAGATAAAAATGGAAACTATACATATATAAAAGTATATAAATTTATTATGAACACGATTAAAAAACAAACTTAACAATGCGTTGAGTTTTGTTGAACATCTCCATTATGGTGGCCATGTAAGAAGAGTTCCAGTTGAACAAAGATTAGATATTAGTATGATATCCCTACATGTTTTGTCTTATGGCTTCATCAGGGAATATAAAAAAGGAAGGACCACAGACTGCATGACCACAGAGAGGAGGAGGCACTGCATGACCACAGAGAGGAGGAGGCACTGCATGACCACAGAGAGGAGGAGGCACTGCATGACCACAGAGAGGAGGAGGCCCTGCATGACCACAGAGAGGAGGAGGCACTGCGTGACCACAGAGAACACATAACAACCAGGCTAAAGAAAATGTATTCTGGCCTGGCCAGAGATAGAAGGCGATCTGTGAACAATATCTGTTTGCTTGCAAGCATTATTTAACTCATCTCTACTGGACATGTTGTTCTACATACAGTGGGTGAGATGTCTGTGGATATTACAGTGGGGGAGATGTCTGTGGATATTACAGTGGGTGAGATGTCTGTGGATATTACAGTGGGGAGATTTCTGTGAATATTACAGTGGGGAAGATGTCTGTGGATATTACAGTGGGGGGAGATGTCTGTGGATATTACAGTGGGGGAGATGTCTGTGTATATTACAGTGGGGGAGATGTCTGTGGATATTACAGTGGGGGGAGATGTCTGTGGATATTACAGTGGGGGGAGATGTCTGTGGATATTACAGTGGGGGAGATGTCTGTGTATATTACAGTGGGGGAGATGTCTGTGGATATTACAGTGGGGGGAGATGTCTGTGGATATTACAGTGGGGGGAGATGTCTGTGGATATTACAGTGGGTGAGATGTCTGTGGATATTACAGTGGGGGGGAGATGTCTGTGGATATTACAGTGGGGAGATGTCTGTGGATATTACAGTGGGGGGGAGATGTCTGTGGATATTACAGTGGGGAGATGTCTGTGGATATTACAGTGGGGGAGATGTCTGTGGATATTACAGTGGGGGGAGATGTCTGTGGATATTACAGTGGGGAGATGTCTGTGGATATTACAGTGGGGGAGATGTCTGTGGATATTACAGTGGGGGAGATGTCTGTGGATATTACAGTGGGGAGATGTCTGGGGATATTACAGTGGGGGGGATGTCTGTGGATATTACAGTGGGGGGGGGAGATGTCTGTGGATATTACAGTGGGGAGATGTCTGTGGATATTACAGTGGGGGAAGATGTCTGTGGATATTACAGTTGGGAAGATGTCTGTGGATATTACAGTGGGGGAGATGTCTGTGGATATTACAGTGGGGGAGATGTCTGTGGATATTACAGTGGGGGAGATGTCTGTGGATATTACAGTGGGGAGATGTCTGTGGATATTACAGTGGGGGGGAGATGTCTGTGGATATTACAGTGGGGGAGATGTCTGTGGATATTACAGTGGGGGGAGATGTCTGTGGATATTACAGTTGGGAAGATGTCTGTGGATATTACAGTGGGGGGAGATGTCTGTGGATATTACAGTGGGGGGAGATGTCTGTGGATATTACAGTGGGGGAGATGTCTGTGGATATTACAGTGGGGAGATGTCTGTGGATATTACAGTGGGGGGGAGATGTCTGTGGATATTACAGTGGGGGAGATGTCTGTGGATATTACAGTGGGGGGAGATGTCTGTGGATATTACAGTTGGGAAGATGTCTGTGGATATTACAGTGGGGGGAGATGTGTGTGGATATTACAGTGGGGGGAGATGTCTGTGGATATTACAGTGGGGGGGAGATGTCTGTGGATATTACAGTGGGGGGGGAGATGTCTGTGGATATTACAGTGGGGGGAGATGTCTGTGGATATTACAGTGGGGGGAGATGTCTGTGGATATTACAGTGGGGGAGATGTCTGTGGATATTACAGTGGGGGGAGATGTCTGTGGATATTACAGTGGGGGGAGATGTCTGTGGATATTACAGTGGGGGAGATGTCTGTGGATATTACAGTGGGGGAGATGTCTGTGGATATTACAGTGGGGGAGATGTCTGTGGATATTACAGTGGGGGGGAGATATCTGTGGATATTACAGTGGGGGAGATGTCTGTGGATATTACAGTGGGGGGAGATGTCTGTGGATATTACAGTGGGGGAGATGTCTGTGGATGTTACAGTGGGGGAGATGTCTGTGGATGTTACAGTGGGGGAGATGTCTGTGGATATTATAGTGGGGGGAGATGTCTGTGGATATTATAGTGGGGGGAGATGTCTGGATATTACAGTGGGGGGAGATGTCTGTGGATATTACAGTGGGGGGAGATGTCTGTGGATATTACAGTGGGGGGAGATGTCTGTGGATATTACAGTGGGGGGAGATGTCTGTGGATATTACAGTGGGGGGGGGGGAGATGTCTGTGGATATTACAGAGGGGACTATTTATGGTGGTGATCCGAAAAATGTATGTGCGATATAATTAATCCAAATTTGTCGATTAATCGATTAAAAAATAACGATTAATCGAACACGAAAATTTTAATAATTTTTTTTTTCATTTCCCCTGGATATTTTCTTATGTGTTCCTGAGTCTTGCTCATTTGCCATCCCACACGGCTATTATCCTCTCCGCAGTTGGCGCGATGTGAATTTATACCTTGCATTGTATTCCTTATACCAAGGGTGGAATGGGTGTGGGAACAGCTTTGTAAAAGTGAATCCATCCCCACGTTCTCTTCTACTTTTATATTTCATTCTTTCTCTCCCTCATTGGCCTGTCCTTGAACGTCTCGCAGCTCAGAGAAAATATGACACGCTTGGTGAGAAGGGGCCGATACTAACTGCCACTGAAGCAGACAAAGACAGTTGCGCGGTCCCAATTGTCCTCGCAAATTTGCAGTTTCCCAGCTGTGCCCAGCGTGTCATTCCTGCCAGAGGGCAGCAGGTTATCTGTCTAACCGTCGAGTGGTCAGAACACCTGAATTGTCATTTTGGTTTTTGGTTTTTTAAATCTTGTATACATTTATATTAAAACTGTACTGTACACAGTGTGAGCAGATGTTGTACCTATTTGGTTAGAAACAAAATAAAAAATGTATTCAAAATAAAACAGTTGGCAAGTACAGTATATCACAATATTAGCAGGACAGCACTATAGGATGGATTTCCCAACATGTTTCGCCCATATGTCGGACTTCTTCATGGGGGGCTGTCCAGTTTTGAAGTACAAGCCTTCTAACAGAAGGAATAACGAAAAAACAAAAATCATATATATGTCAATTAACTTAAATTTATAAAAAGTACTAGTTAATTGACATATATGAATTTTGTTTTTTGTTGTTTCTTCTGTTAGAAGGCGTGTACTTCAAAACTGGACAGCCCCCCCCCACCTGAAGAAGCCTGACATATGGGCGAAACATGTTGCGAAATCCATTCTACAGTGCTGTCCTGCTAATACTGTGATATACTCTACTTGCCAACTGTTTTATTTTCAATACGTTTTTTATTTCGTCTTTCAAAATAAAAAATAAATGATATTATTTCTGCACCTAAAAAACCCCAAAACATCTCCATCTACCTGCAATAAAACCACTGAACAAAACTCTATGGGCCAGATTCACAGAAAAAAGTACGCCGGAGTATCTACTGATACTCCGGCGTACTTTCAAATTTGCCACGTTGTATCTTTATTTGTAATTCACAAACAAAGATACGACGGCTTTTGGCTAAGATCCGACAGGCGTACGGCTTCGTACGCCTTCGGATCTTAGGATGCAATACTTTGGCGACCGCTGGGTGGAGTTCGCATCGTTTTCCGCGTTGGGTATGCAAATGAGCTGTTTACGGCGATCCACGAAGGTACGCGCGTTCGTCGCATTCTCTTACGTCGTTGCTTGTCGGTTTTTCCCATCGCAAACTTAAGCCTGCTATTTCATGGCTTAGATTTAGACCAGCCATGTTAAAGTATGGCCGTCGTTCCCGTGTCGAATTTCAATTTTTTTTTTTTTGCGTAAGACGTCCGGGAATACGAAAGGACGTAACGCACGCCGCCGTTCAAAAAACACGTCGGGGCGCCGTAATTTCGTGCAAAGCACGGCTGGAAATTTCCTAACGGAGCATGCGCAGAACGTTCGGCGCTGGAACGCGCCTAATTTAAATGGTACACGCCCCATTTGAATTAGGCGGGCTTGCGCCGGACGGCTTTACGCTACGCCGCCGCAAGTTTACACGCAAGTGCTTTGTGAATCAAGCACTTACGACGAAAACTTGCGGTGGAGTAACGTAAAGGGGATACGTAACGCTGCCGTAATTGTTTGTGAATCTGGCCCTATTTATCTTCTAAATTATTCATAAATGCATGAATAATGGTTTCATTTTATCCTTCCGCTTCACTTGTTCATACATACACACATTATATATATATAGGGATTTTTTTCAGGGGGAACTTGGGGGAACTCAGTTCCACCACCTCTGGCTCAGACCCTTTGGTGGTGCCTTCTCACCACAATCACTTGTAAACACAGAAGTCTGGTTTCTGTGTTTACAAGTGACAGCTCTGCACTCTGTGTTACCCCTCCTGAACTCTGCACTCTGTATGTAATGCAATTCTGGTATTTAATGCCCCTTTAAGACGCTCCTACTGTTTGTGAAATATGAACGGGGTCATGGTTGAGTTCCTGCACCTATTTTCTGAGAAAAAAAACTCTGTATATATATATATATATATATATAGAATATTGCCTGGACGTATACTTTAAGCTGTTACAAATACTCTAGATATACACCTGTATGTGGTCTGATACCAGCGGTGTGGTCTTAATGATTCATCCCTTTGGTGCTCAGGATTTTCTTACATCTATCCGGGACTACAGCCGTGAGATCTCTACTCTTGCGCTTCCAAGCCTGCCCACCCCCCGCAGCCATCACTAGGGGGTCCCAAATTCCTTATTTGATTTTTTTCTACGGCTGAAGATGAAACCGATATGGAAAAGACTCAGTGATTTAGCGGAAGGAGAGAAGAGTCTATGATGGGAGGTCTTTCCACCAAGAGAGACCAGCTTAGTCAGCCCACCATGCTTCACAGATAATTGAAATATCACTTTTGGGTGACTTAAAGTGGATGTAAAGCCGCTCTCATCCTTTCTAAACTACTGCCATAGTGCTGATCTATAAGGATATAGATGCCTCCTGCATGTATCCTTACCTGTCAAATGTCTCCCCTCTGTCTGTTATAAGAACTGAAAAATTGCAGATTCTGTGGGTGGATCTGTTGTCTGGAGCTCTGTGGGTGGAGTCATGATGTCGGTAGACTCTCCGCCCTCCTCTACACTCCCCTTGTCAACATGCTTTTTTTTCCTGTGTATTCTTTACACTAAATTCTGCTATGATCACTAACATCCAGTCAAAATCCAGAAAAGTAACCACATGACTTCAGAAAAGGGGTGGGAATTAAAAAAATAATGCCGGTCTCCAGGGTAGTGCATGAGATCTATAAATAACCTGTCACTCACAGCAAGGGGGCGGAACGGACTAAGGTTTTTCTTTGTAAGTCAGTTTTATTTCACTGAACAATCAAAGAGGATTGCTCAGAGCTGGATTAACTCTGTGTGGCAAGACTGGGCACAGATGATAGGAAATCTTATACTCTACATTGTGGGGCAGATTCACGTAGATGGGCGTATTTTTGGGCGGGCGTAACGTATTTTAATAAACGTTACGCCGCCGCAAGTTTTTCAGGCAAGTGCTTTATTCACAAAGCACTTGCCTGTAAAGTTGCGGCGGCGTAAATCACCCGGCGGAATTCAAATTCGGCGGGTAGGGGGCGTGTTTCATTTAAATGAAGCGCGTCCCCGCGCCTAACGAACTGTGCATGCGCCGTCCCTAAAATATTCTGGTGTGCATTGCTCTAAATGACATCGCAAGGACGTCATTGGTTTTGACGTGGACGTAAATGGCGTCCAGCCCCATTCACGGACGACTTACACAAACAACGTAAAATTTCAAAATTTTGACGTGGGAACGACGGCTATACTTAACATAGGATACGCCACCTAGGGGGCAGCTTTATCTTTACGCCGGCATACCTCTTACGGAAACGGCGTATCTTTACTGCGACGGGCAAGCGTACGTTCGTGAATCGGCGTATCTACTAATTTGCATATTCTACGCCGAACTCAATGGAAGCGCCACCTAGCGGAAATATTGCACACTAATATACGACGGCGCAGGCCGTCGTATCTTAGGTAGGTTTAAGTGTATCTCAGTTTGAGTATACACTTAAACATGCGACGGGCTTAGATTGGGAGTTACGTCGGTGTATCTACTGATCCGCCGGCGTAACTCTTTGTGAATCTGGCCCTGTGTCATTAAAAAAAATATAAAAATCGGGTTTACATCCACTTGGTAAGGTAAGGAACTTGACAATCCAGGAGAAAAATTGGAAGGCAGAAACAGAATGCTGTCACTTATAACAGAAATTGCCGCAAAACGATTACGAGGAAGGTAAGTAAAATTGCTTTTCCCATCCCCCAGACCTCAACATTTAACCCTTGCAGCCCCACTACAAGGGAAGATTTTTACTTTTGCCATAGTTGGTCTTTATGTACAGAAAAATACCTGTCAATCCCGTCACAAATCCAGTGGCCTTGTAAATTCTTGGGGATAGAACTGGATTTTTAAACCATGTTATTAGCCTGTTGTGTGTGAACTACAAAGCAAAGTCCCTCTATGTAAGTGCTCGCCAAACTGTAGCCTGGGGATCGAATGTGGCTTTTTGCTTGTCATTATCTGGTCTCTGTGGGCCATCCATTGACACCATTCCATCCATTGACACCAATTTTGGGGTACTATTGATGCCACTGACACCAGTGCTTGGGAACTATTCTGACACCAATGATAGGGTACCATTCCTCACACTGACATCAGTGATGGGGCACTAATCTTGCCATCGATACCGTCAAAAGGGCAGTATTTGTCCACTGACATCAATGATGGGCACCATTCCTCCTACTGGCACCTATGATGGGACACCATTCCTCCTACTAACATTAATGATGAGGCACCATCCTTTCCACTGACACCAACAACTGGGCACCATTCTTCCAACTAACATTAATAATGAGGCACTGTTCCTTTCACAGACACCAATGATAGGGCATTATTCTTTCCACTTACACCAATAATGAGGCACCATTCCTCCCGCTAACACCAATGATGGGACAATGTTTCTCCCAGTGACACCAACAATTGGGCACTGTTCCTCCTACTGACACCAATGATGGGAGACTATTCCTACCACTGACACCAACAATGGGGTACCATACCCATTCCTCCCACTAATGATGGGGCACTATTCCTCCCACTGTCCATATTCCCATCACACATGTTCCTGGAATAAGCTCTTTAGGCTACTGGGCGGTGTAGCGACCACCAGCTGGATACCGGAACCTGTACGATATGTAGATAATCGGCAGCACACCAAGGATCATCAATTTTGTCCAAAGGTTCAAAAAACGGTGTAGCGCAACTTTCCGGAGCCACACAGGACAAAACTGATGATCCTTGGTGTGCTGGTGAATATCTACATACTATTCCTCCCACCAATGATGGGGTACTATTCCTCCCACTAACACCAATGATGGGGTACTATTCCTCCCACTAACACCAATGATTGGGCACTATTCTTCCCACTAACACCAATGATGGGGTACTATTCCTCCCACTAACACCGATGATGGGGTACTATTCCTCCCACTAACACCAATGATGGGGTATTATTCCTCCCACTAACACCAATGATTGGGCACTATTCTTCCCACTGACACCACAGATAGGTCACCGTTCCTCCCACTCACACCAATGATGGGGCACGATTCCTCCTACTGATACACACAATGGGACACTATACTTCCATTGACGCTGAAGCAATTTTTACTCACACTGGCCATAGTCTGGCTGACCTAAAGCCCGAAGGACAGTACACTGGCCCTTTTTTTTTTGGTTTGGAGACCCCTATTCTATATAATTGAAATTAGTAGAATCAAGGGCCCGGATTCAGATAGAATGGTCTATGGGCGGGTGTAACGTATCACAGATACGGTACGCCACCGTAACTTAGGGCGCAAGTTCCGTATGCAGAAACAACTTGCGCCCTTAGTTACGGCGGCGTAACGTATGTGTGGCGGCGTAAGCCCGCCTAATTCAAATGGGGATGATGTGGGCGTGTTTTATGTAAATTCACTGTGACCCCACGTATTTGACGTTTTTCACGAACGGCGCATGTGCCGTCCGTGGAATTTCCCAGTGTGCATTGCTCCAAAGAACGCCGCAAGGACGTATTGGTTTCGACGTGAACGTAAATGACGTCCAGCCCTATTCGCGAATGACTTACGCAAACGACGTAAAAAAAATTCAAAACTCGACGCGGGAACGACATCCATACTTAACATAGGATACCCCTCATATAGCAGGGGTAACTTTACGCCAGAAAAGGCCTAATGTAAACAACGTAAAAAGATGCGCCGGCCGGATGTACGTTTCTGAATCGGCGTATCTACCTAATTAGTATATTCATCGTGTAACTATACGGAAGCGCCACCTAGCGGCCAGCGTAAATATGCAGCCTAAGATACGACGGTGTAAGACACTTACGCCGGTCGGATCTTAGGGAAATCTATGCGTAACTGATTCTCTGAATCTGAATCTGAATTCTCAGAGATACGATGGCGTATCCGGAGATACGACGGCGTATCTCCTATCTAAATCCGGGCCAAACTACAGGTCCCATCATGCCTCTGCCTGTGGGAGTCATGCTTGTAACTGTCAGCCTTGCAATGCCTCATGGGACTTGTAGTTTTGCAAAGGGCTGCTGGTTTGAGACCCTGGGTCAAGGGTGACAACACCGGTCCTCCATAGATAAAGCTGAATGAATGTTGTCACCCTAGTAGTGCGAGTCTGTTCTGGGCTGGCCAATACACAAGTGGAAATAAGGGGGCAAAAAAGCCTGAAATAAGAAAACCAATCAAGGGCTGTACCACTATACTGTGATAGCTGCCATTTTAGACTAATGCCGCGTACACACGGTCGTTTTTTGTGACGAAAAAAAACAAAATTTTTAAAAACGTCATTTAAAATGACGGTGTGTGGGGAAAACGTTGTTTTATGTCTTCAGAAAAACGACAAAAAAATGTCATAAAAAATGACTGTGTGTAGGCTAAAATGACATTTAAAACGACGTTTTTAAACCCGCGCATGCTCAGAAGCAAGTTATGACGCGAGCTTGAATGGAACAGAGTGCCGCCGTACGTGCTGAACGTAACCACGCTTTGCTAGAGTATTTTGAAAAAACTATGGTGTGTATAGGCAACGTCGTTTTTTAAAATTAAGTTTGAAAAACGTCATTTTTTTTTCATGAGAAAAAATTACGTTTTTTTTTCATCACAAAAAACGACCGTGTGTACGCGGCATAAGGCAGGCTTTTTATCTCTGCATTCTATGGGATTATCAGACATGAGGTCAGATGGGTGTTGGAAAACATCAATCTTTATAATCCTTATTTTAAAAAGTTCTACTAATCTCCTCCTCTACATGCTCACCCATAGATACTTAAAATTCTTTTGTTTTTTGGTTCACAGAAGCCAACTTATACTTTTTTTTCTGCGGCTGTTTTAATCCTCCATCCTGTTGGATTTACGGTTTGTTTTTTCCAAGCTGATGTTTTCTAGTTTTGTTGTTGTTGCATCCTTCCATTAGGCCCGGTGAGTAGGATTTCCAGCCCTCTCACTCTCCTCCTCTCTGGGCTTCTAGCGGGCGGTGTGAGGGCTTGATACGTCGCCCAGAGAGATTAATGTCTACCCAATAAAAGCCCCTTGCTTCCCGCGGAGAATCAGCCAATGATCTGACATTCCACGCCCGCTTGGCTCTCCGAGACACAAACCAGCGCTGGAAATATCACTGCCGCTGATGAGCAGAATTTAACACGGCAATAAAGAGAATAAAACAGCTGTCCTGCCACGCTGACAGTCTCAGGCTGCAGAGAGGAGAAAAATGTGCCATGGAAGGCTGTTTATTTATTATTTCATTTGAGCCAGCGGCCCCGGCAAGGCGGATATGCGAAGAGGCATTGCGGCGGTCGCCGGTGGAGATATTTTGTGGTCTGAGATGACTTTGGGCATCTGCCGTCCCGCTTACTGCAACAGAGATGTTAGCGCACGTGTCTGCTCCATGATGGCATGCCTTCTCACAAGACCACAATGGGGGCCACCATTGGGCAGACCAGTAGGGTTGCCACCTCATCCCTTTAAACCCAAACACATATGAATTACACAGGTTCTGATGTTAATTTATTGCAGATAAGGCACCAAGTAAGTTTAATTACCACCTTAATCAGCCACAGGACCTCTGTAATTAATATGTTTGGGTTTAGGGCCCTTTCACACTTTCTCTACTTATCGACCAGCTCGCAGACAACCAATTAACCTGTCTAACAGTATCCGTTAAAAACAGGGGTTTTGTGCGCATGCATTTACAAACGCATGCGTGAGCCACAGAGCCACGTCACGGCACCCTGGAGTCTGTGGTCCTAACACTAAACTATGTGGGCCAGATTCACAAAGAAATTACGCCGGCGTATCTATTGATACGCCGCGTAATTTCAAAATTCCCGCGTCGTATCTTTGTTTTGAATCCTCAAAACAAGATACGACGGCTTCTGGGTTAGATCCGACAGGTGTACGTCTTCGTACGCCTTCGGATCTAAGATGCAATACTTTGGCGTCCGCTGGGTGGCGTTTTCCGTGTCGGGTATGCAAATTAGCGATTTACGACGATCCACGAACGTACGCGCGGCCGTCGCATTTTCTAACGTCGAAATTTGAATTATTTTTTTTTGTGTGTAAGTCGTCCGTGAATATGGATGGACGTAACTCACGTCTAAGTTAAAAAAAATTACGTTGTTTCCTGTCTGTATGCTCATTTCAGCATCCGCTGCACAACATTGCTCGGGTCCTCCATCCGGCGAGTGACACCGGAGCCCGATAGGTGTCAGCACAGCGGTTTGTAGTCTCTATCAGGGGAAGGGAAGGGGGTTGACAACACAGGAGCACAACCGGGAAATAGTTGTTACCCCAAGAAGTGCCTGAGCAGAGATCTGCATGGCAGGAAATATTCTGAAGAAAGCTGCAGATTCAGGAAGACTGAAAACAACTTTTGAGATGACATGAAGATTGTGAAGATTGTACGGTAATGATTGGGTTTAGATTTAACAAGGAGACTGTCACTGGTGACCTTCTTCTGAGAATGCCGGCTGCCTACTTGTCACGTTGACCCTCAATGAGTGTCTTTGATACTTTGTCACTCCTATGACAGGTTGTCTTCAGTTCAGCACCACGGAAGAGTGAATGGGACTTTCAGCACCTCGGACAGAGGAGTGCCTGAGGCCAAGAAGAACTCCTTCCCTATGTGCGGGATAATGAAGAACATTTGTAGACATCGCCGCCCCCCTCTCCCGTTCTCTTCACTCTTCCTGATGGCTCCCTCGTATTTCTGCATTTTTTTTTTTAAATGCAACTATTTCATTGCAACAATTTAAACCTACCAAAAAGGTTTGTTTAAAAAAGTTGCAATTTTATATAGACGGTTATGCACTTTAACTTGCTGCTGCCCCCCCCGCTTTCATGACCAGGCCATCTTTTGCGATACGGCACTGCGTTACTTTAACTGTCAATTGCGCCGTCCTGTAACGCTGTACCCAAATAACATTTGTGTCCTTTCCCCCCCACAAATAGAAATTTCTTTTGGTGGTATTTGATCATCTCTTTTTTTTTTTTTTTTGCACTATAAACAAAAAATATATAAAAAATGTTGATTAAAAAAATTAAAACGATATTTTTTACTTTCTGCTATAAAACATATCCAACTGCCATTTTACCTGTGGGCAGCTGAAGCTGCTGCCTGTTCGCTTTCTGGATTTACACAGACAAACACAGAAAAACAAACAAGGCGCCTCTAAGTGCAGAAGTATAAAACTTTTAATATCCCCATAAGGGGTAAAAAACACTTACAAGATGGTGAATAAAACAGGCATGTAGCAGGTAAGTGTGTCCAGAAGATGTTCTAGTGGCAGGGCAGTCCCAGTCTGATGATAAAGCTTCCAGGGAAGTCCACAAAATAACAGCCAACTTGTGCTGTGAGTGTTTAGGGAACACAATGGTGCTGGAGCCTGGGGATGATGACTGGCTGAAGAAGGAACCAATGAGCTGTTCCGAAACGCGTCCCGCCTCTACGACACACTTCCTGTCCTCTTCCAGTTTGTGTTCCATGCTGGTTCTTGTCTCGCTTCCTCTGACATCATCCCCAGGCTCCAGCACCATTGTGTTACCTAAACACTCACAGCACAAGTTGGCTGTTATTTTGTGGACTTCCCTGGAAGCTTTATCATCAGACTGGGACTGCCCTGCCACTAGAACATCTTCTGGACACACTTACCTGCTACATGCCTGTTTCATCCACCATCTTGTAAGTGTTTTAACCCCTTTAGGGGATATTAAAAGTTTTATACTTCTGCACTTAGAGGCGCCTTGCTTGTTTTTCTGTTTCCATTAGAGATTGCTTGTCTCCCTGAGTGCTGCCTAAAGTGTGTGAAGATCTGCTACCCTCTCCAACACAGACTTTATCTGTCAGGATTCAAATGGAGGAGGATTCTTGGAGCGCCCGGGATATACACACAGACACACACAGAGGCACATCTGCAGCTCTCATTGGTCCTCTTATGATTCATCCCCCCCTCTCTTTCTGGCAAACTCTCTTGAGAGGGAGAGAGAGAGCAGTGCATGAGATCATAAGCCTAGGCTTTTTTCCAGACAAGAAACAGGAAGTGGGCTGTATAAGGGATTTACTGGCAGAAAAAAAATATGTTTTACTATCCAAAGTTAAAACAACAATAAGGGCAGAAGATTTAATAGATGGGAAAAAAAATGACTAAAGTTCTGCTTTAAGGACGGGGCAGTCAAGTTGCAGTAAAACTGCGCTTAACTGACAGTTTTTACTGACCCCCTTGCCACCCTTGTAAATTAGACCTTGTAATGCTTCCCCACACACACTGCAAGGGTTAAATGCTCATTTTTTTGCCTGGGGATACAGGAATGAAGCCTAATACACATGGGGCGAATGTCGGGCAACATCAGCCGGTTCAATAAAACCAACATTCGGCCTGTGTGTTTAACGGCATGCTGGAAGACCAGCAGTAGACCGGTTCCCGATCAGCATGCTGAGAGCGCTGACCTGAGTGTTCTGGTTGGGGGGGGGGGCATATTAGTACAGCTCAGCAAGGAAGATCACTGTACTAACGTTGGATTGTTAGTACAGAAGCTACGACCGGAACTGCCGTTCCGGACGCAGCAGCAGGACACGGGGGCGCGCCCGCATGTGTGCCTGGGGGGAGAGCGATTCTCAGACGGGGGGAATCGAAAAGAGGAGGAGCCAGGACAGCCGCTGAGGGACCCCAGAAGGGGAAGATCGGGGCGAAACCAACTGCACAGAGGAGATAAGTATGACATATTTGTTTTAAAAAAAAAAAAAAAGTTTACATATCCTTTAAAGGCAACCTCGGCCCTCCAGCTGTTTTGAAACTACAAGTCCCATGAGACATTGCAAGACCCTGACAATCACAGGCATGACTCCTAGAGGCAGAGGCATGATGGGACTTGTAGATTCACCACAGCTGGAGGGCCGAGGTTGCCTACCCCTGGTTTAAGGTGTAATACCTACCTTATTCCTCACTCCATTGGGGTTCCTCTAGCATTGTGACCGGTCCCACAAAGCCACTTCTGAGCCCTTAAAGCGGAGGTTCCATTCCAAAAATAAATAAAATTAAAAGACAGCAGCTACTAACACTGTAGCTGCTGACTTTTAATAAGGACACTTACCTGTCCTAGCCGCCAGCGATGTCGGCCCCTGCCGAGGCCGATCCTCGATCCTGGCAGCTCCAGGCGCCGCCATCCACAGTAAAGGAAACAGGCAGTGAAGCCGTGCGGCTTCACTGCCCGTTTCCTACTGCGCATGCGCGGCGCTTTGTGAATGGGCCGGCTGCTTTCTGGGACACACACAGTTCCCAGAATGCAGTGCGCCCCATTCACAAGAAGACACCGAGTGTAGGAGGAGGAAGAGAATCCACCGCGGAGGATGAAGAGGCAGATTTGGCACTTCCGCATAGTAACAGCTATTTAGGGTAAGTAAAAAACAATTTTTTTTTTTTTTTCATTTTTTTTTTTTTTTTAGATTTTTGGTGGAAATATTTTTTTTCAGGTGGAAACTCCACTTTAATATTGCCCCTATATAAACATCAATATGATAACAGAAGTCGCCCACAGCACAGTATCTGGTGCCCATGGCGTCCTTCTGCCTCCACTATCGCTGGTTTGAATGTAGAGTGAAGAAGAATGTCTTACATTCCATCTTGTTTTATAGCAAATCATAATGATTGCTTTTCATTGAATTCTCCTCCTGCTGCTGTAACTTTGTAACCCTGAACAAGAATAATGTGTTTCCAAGTAACTAAACTGTCAATAATCACAAGAGGCAACAAGCAAAGTGTTTAATGAAGAACAGTTTATTGTTTCTTTTTCTATATGCAAAACTTCAATAAAAAAATAATGATAAAGAGCTCTATGGATTGAAGATTTCTGTATAACAGTCCTCAGCGTTATGTTGGAGAATTGTATTTCTAATGTATGCTATTAGGCTGTTGTTTTTATGCATGAGGCAGTTAATAAGAAGTGTTTCAGAATATGATACAGAACACCTTTAAAGCAGAGTTCTGCCTGCAAAAAAAAAAAAATGAAAAGTCAGCAGCTACAAATACTGCAACTGCTGATTTTTAAAATAAGGCCAAAATATCCTCACCTGAAGCTGCCCGGCTGGGTGCAGGCGCCGGCATCTTAAGTCTCCCAGTGTGTGTCTCCCAGAAGACAATGGGGGGGATGGACATGGCGTAGATCGCCACGGATTCCAGGTATAGCTTAAAGCGGAGTTCCACCCAAAAATGGAACTTCCGCTTTTCGGATTACACCCCCCCCCCTCCAGTGTCACATTTGGCACCTTTCAGGTATTTTGCTTTCACTTCCAGGCATAGATACCCAAGCCCCCCTCGGGTATCTACGCCATTTCTGGTGCCTTCTCCGCCCCCCCCCTGCTGTCTTTTGGGAGGCACACAGGTTCCAGAATACAGCAGGGACCAGTGGTATCTCGCTGCGCGAGTCACGCATGCACAGTAGGGAACCAGGAAGTGAAGCCGCATTACTATTATTACTTCCTGATTCCCTTACCGAAGATGCCGGCGGCAGCACCCGAGAGCCGAGCGATAGATCAGCTTCGGGTGCCGACATCGCGGGCGGCAGTGTGTTTTTTCTTTCCTATTTTTCTTTTCTACAATATTTTTTTTTATTCTTTTGTTTTTTTATTTTATTTATTTTTTTAAGCCCTGTTGGGGGGCTTTGGTGAGATATCAGGGGTCTTAACAGACCTCCGACATTTCCCCTTTGAGACAGGGAAAGGGACTAGGGACACATGTTCCCCAGTCCCTTTCTCAGCAGCATCAGAGAGAAGACAGCGTCTTCTCTTCATTCATAAACTGAAACATTGTAAACACAGGTTACAATGTTTCAGTTATGTGAATGGACAAAGTCAGTGATCATTCGGAGCAGTAAGGAGCCGGATTTACCGACTCCTACCCTGCTCTCCATCCTGACAATTCCAGGGGGTGGAGGAGGAGCACGGAAGGGGAGAGAAACATGGCGGGATACACGGCGGGAGAGAGAAACACGGGGGACACGGAGAGAGAGAGAAACACGGCGGGGGACATGGAGGGAGACAGACTGCTGCAAAACGGAGGGGGGTTGGAGGAGGACTCGGGACAGTCAGCGGTGATCGTGTGTGGGGGAGTTACAAGCACCGATCACCGCTGATTTTAAAGCAGCTGAGAGAAGCGGAGAAATTACTTTTTTAAATCTATACAGCAGTGATCGGTGCGTGTAGCTTCCCCATGCACTGATCACCGCCTACAGTACAAGTATCGGGTGAAGCATCGGGCAAATGCTTGGTATCGGTACCGATACTAGTATCGGTATCGGGACAACCCTAATACAGTGGATATAAAAAGTCTACACACCCCTGTTAAAATATCAGGTTTCTGTGATTTAAAAAAAAATGAGGCAAAGATAAATCATTTGTTGTCGGAAAAATTGAGAACAAGCGCTCAAATTTTTGTTGTCGGAAATTGCGACAGCAAATGTCCGATGGGGCCTACACAGGGTCGGAATTTCCAACAACAAGCTCCCATCGAACATTTGAGTGTACGCGGCATGAGGCTACAGAAGAGGTGTGCCTAGACACAAGAAGTGCGCTGATAATATTCACATAGGATTCAAGACAAAGGGAATATTTTACTGGGCACTGCTTAGGTACAACCAACATTGCTAGATGTTACGTATAAAATGGCGAATCTCCACTTTTTGCGTTCATGTCACTTTAATAAAACAGGAGCCACAGTTGCATCTCGTTCTGACATTTGATAGAAGATATTAAAAATCTTCTTTACTTTTATATGTTGCAAGCTAGCTCTCCAGTCGTGATCTTTGTGTGGGCAGCTTTGTAGCTCGGCTATAGTTTCTTCCAATTAAATGATGTGAAAGGCATTAAAACACACTAAGCAGATCTCCAAGGACACAAAGTATACAAGACGAAAGAGCGCGGGGTACTTTTAATTATTCCTCATTGTTGCCTTTCCAGAATGGAAGCTGCTCTTGTAACTTCCAGCACAAAGCCGTATGGTTCTGCGAGTCAATAAAGGTTGTACTGACAGGGAGTGTGACGCGACAATGCCTTCCTTCTCAGGTAAAGGGCCCCTATTCCGGGAAGCTGCACAAAAGACATAAAATGAATGTTTTTAATATCTGGCAACTGTTGAGGGGTTTTCAAGACTCTTTTCTTCTTTCCTTTTATACCGGTAAATGTTTATATACTTAACCTTCTGTACAAGAAAACTCTGCTACAGGCGCGGGAACGGGAACGATGCGCATCTTCTTTTCGTTGCATTGTTTCATCTTGAAGGCTTTATTGTATTTGTAGATTTCTATGGCAATGTTTGTTTTTAGACCTATGGGTCTATTTAAGCATAATGGCATTAAAGCGGTATTAAACCCAAAAGCAAACATTTATTATAGTGCAGCTTACCAATTCTTAGATGGTTCCTTTTTTAGGCTTCCTTCCTTCTATCTTAACCAGGGCTTTTTTTCAGCGGGAACGCAGGGGAACGCAGTTCCGGCACCTCCTGGGCTGACTGTATGTAATGGCAAGAGGTGCTGAGTTGTGCTGCAGGGTATTGATGCTCACTGCTGGGGGATTTATTCTAACTGGAGGGAATCTATTTTTTCAGGGGGGTCTATTGTTGCTGAGGAGGTCTATTGTTGCTGGTGGGGGACTTATTGTTGTTGGGGGTGGGTCTTATGTTGCTGGGGGGGGGGCAGTTTTTGCTGCAAGAGATCTACTATTGGATGAGAGGTCTATTGTTGATGGCTTCCAGAGAGTCTATTAATGCTGGCTGGAATCGATTGTTGCTGGGGTTTTTTTGTTGTCGCAATGTTGTTAGAGGGATCTATTATTGCTGGCTGCAGGGGATCTATTTTACTGATTTTCTTGATATCATTACCAAATTCCATACAAATTTCTTAGCACCACAAAATGATGCTTGGTTCTGTATTGTCTAAAAGGGGCGGTACTGGGAGGTGGGTATAGGATGGAACCAATGGACGGTGCTCAGATGTGGGTAGGGGCAAAGAAGAGGGGTGACTCAGAAAGGGGCAGTTGCTGCACCTATTATCTGAGAAAAAAAGCCCTGATCTTAACCACTTCCCTACGCCCCTTTGTCACAGGACGGCGGCAAGAAACGCAGCGCTTTACATATACATTGTACATTCACATCGGTCCCCACCCTCAAGGAGCTTACAATCTAAGGTCCCAACTCACATTCATATACTAGGGCCAAAAACAGGTACCCGTCCCGTCCCCCCCTTCCCCCTGAAAGGTGCCAAATGTGGCACCAGAGGGGGGGGGGGAGCAGATAAGTGAAAATTCCACTTTTGGGTGGAACTACTCTTTAGTCTGGTAATTCAGCCAACCAGTCTGTTGCTGAAGCACAGAAGGTTTTTCACATTAAAGCGGAGTTCCAGACAAATGGACACTCTGTCTCAACTAATTGCCCACCCCACCCCGCCCTACTTTTTGTTAGATATTTTTTTTTATGTCTTTTTTATCTTTTTGGTAGCTTTTGTGCATTTTTCCATTGGGACTTCTATCCTATGTCGCCGCGGCGAGGAACGTCACTTCCATGATTGCATTCAGCCCTTCTCCTTCCCATCTGCTGGCTTCTGGGACCTGGGTGTGTCCCAGAAGACAACGGGACCATTCAGAAAGCGCCACGCGACTCGAAGCCTGAAGGCCGGGGGCGGCACCCAAACCCAATGGAGGGATCGGCTTGGGGTGCCGACATCGCGGACTCCTTGGACAGGTCAGTGTCCTTTTATATTAGAAGTCAGCAGCTACAGTATTTGTAGCTGCTGACTCTGAATCCCCCCCCCCCCCCAGGCTGGAACTCCACTTTAAGGCATAGAATGCATTAAGGTGAAAAACCTTAAGGCTTTACGACCACTTTAAAATGATCAGCTTTTATTTATTCATGCAAAACCCTTATCCCAAAAGGAAAACAACTATCCGCTGTAAGTGATGTGAGCTGGAGTTTGGCTTCCATTTATTTAGTGTATTTAAATCTGCAAATACATTTAACACTACCCCCACAGACTGATAATGCTGATGCATGCTGTCCCTCCTGCGCTCATTCATCCAGAGTTGTGTCTCACTAATACTGGCCAGATCACCGGGTGAAAAACGGATGGGAAAAAGCCAATGAAAAGAAAACGAATGCAGCCACCACATTTAATGATTGGAAAGCTGCAGTATATTACATGTTTGCTTTTTGGGTTTATTGTCGCTTTAAATACAGCTTGCATCTAACTGACCACATACAAAAACCCCAAAGGTCATTTTAGAAATTAGCAGAAGAGTGTTTGCTTTTTATGGAGTTCTCTGACAGTCTTGTTTGTTATTTCAATGTAAAAGGGGTTGTAAAGGTACAATATTTTCCCTAAATATCTTCCTTTACCTTAGTGCTGTCCTCCTTCACTTACCTCATCCTTCCATTTTGCTTTTAAATGTCCTTATTTCTTCTGAGAAATCCTCACTTCCTGTTCTTCTGTCTGTAACTCCACACAGTAATGCGAGGCTTTCTCCTTGGTGTGGAGTGTCATGCTCGCCCCCTCACTTGGATAGTAAAACTTTTTTTTCTGCCACTAAATTATACAGCCCACTTCCTGTTTCTTGTCTGGTCATTAGCCTAGGCTTGTGACATCATGCATGAGTCTCTCTCTCACTCTCGTGCAGGGGCGGACTGACAACTCATGGGGCCCCCGGGCAATAGAAGATTATGGGGCCCCCCGGGCAATAGAAGATTATGGGCCCCCCGTGCTTACAGATGGCCACCACGCCAGGAGGTAGTGCAGAGGCAGGGCAGCTAAAATTTCAGGATTTTCACATCAAAAGCATGTCGGTTTCGGACATATCAGGGACAGATGTAAAAAAAAAACCACAGGGCCGGATTCACAAAGAGTTACGCCAGCGTATCAGTAGATACGCCCACGTAACTCGGAATCTAAGCCCGTCGTAAGTTTAAGTGTATGCTCAAACTGAGACACACTTAAACCTAGCTTAGGGTGCAATTTTTCCGCTGGCCGCTAGGTGGCGCTTCCGTTGATTTCAGCGTAGAATATGTAAACGACTAGATACACCGATTCACGAACGTACGCTTGCCCGTCACAGTAAAGATACGCCGTTTCCGTAAGAGATACGCCGCGTAAAGATAAAGCTGCCCCCTAGGTGGCGTAGCCAATGTTAAGTATGGCCGTCGTTCCCGCGTCGAAATTTGAAAATTTGACGTCGTTTGCATAAGTCGTCCGTGAATGTGGCTGGACGTAATTTACGTTCACGTCAAAACCAATACGTCCTTGCGGCGTACTTTGGAGCAATGCGCACTGGGATATGTCCATGGACGGCGCATGCGCCGTTCGTAAAAGACTTCAATCACGTCGGGTCACCACCCATTTACATGAAACACGCCCCCCTCATCCTCATTTGAATTAGGCGCGCTTACGCCGGCCCCATTTACGCTACGCCGCCGTAACTTAGTAGGCAAGTGCTTTGTGAATACAGCACTTGCCTCTCTGACTTGCGTAAATACGATACGCTACGCCGCCGTAATAATGCGCCGAACTACGTGAACCCAGCCCACAGATTTTTACATACTGTGCCTGGTTTTATTGAGCCTGGCAACTCTGATGGGGCCCCCTTGTGGCATGGGGCCCTCGGGCAGTGCGAGTGTGAGTCACTCGCACTCTCGTGAGAGTTTTCCAGGAAGGGAGGGGGTGATGAGTCATAAGAGAGCCAATGAGAGCTGAATGTGTGCCTCTGTGTTTGCCCCCCCCCCCCCCCCCCCTCCCAAAATTCCACTGCAAGAGGCTGCAGGAGCTCAAAGGTCCTAAAATGTAACAAAGGATAGGGGGAAAAAAAGCTGGTGTTTTATTAAAAGAATTGGCAGCTGTTTGTGATGCACAAAACGAACGGAATGCCATTGAGTTCGAACTTTTCGCGTAGCCCGATTGATGCCCACAGAGTCGGCGCCCCATTCATACTTCACTAAACGGTAAAATCTTTTCCTTACTCCAGAAATTCCTTTTAGAGGAAATGTAGAGATGTACCATTAGCGGACCGGCTGCTTTGTTCAGCTCCCTTTGCGGCGGATGCCATAATGGCTCCCCAGTCCTCGGTTAACATTAGCAGCCGGCATTAAAATGCCTCTAATTCCGAGTGCCGTCTTCAGGTTAGTATGACCCAGGCGGATTACTTGACAACGGATGGGGTTAAAAACCCGGAGCGGAGTCTTAAAAATAAATAAGGCTGTTTTTATGGTAATGTGAGCGCCTATCAGTAAGAAACACAGCGCAGGATTTCCCCTCCCCCGTACAGAGGAGAATTAAATCAGCTTTTTCTTTTTTTTCTTTTTTTATTACCAAAGTTTAGCGTCTTCAGTTTTGAAATTTAAATGTTTCGTAGTAGAAGACAAGCTGCACCATAATTACCCAACTGCCAGCAATAATTTCATCTGAAGAGCTTTCATTTCGGGGGTTTTAATGTGCGGGAAGAAACACGTTGCGCCGATCATTTTGTATATAGACGCGAGTCCCCGGCAGTCGGCTAATGGTCTTATTTTGGGGATTTCTGCAGAAAAAGTCTCGGCGACACGGGAAATAAATAGGAGGAAGGGGAGACTAGACGTGCCACAGTAGTAAGATCCAAAAGTTGCCCAGTGCCAAAGCTGTGCCCACCTATCCAGGGCTGGGATGAGGGGTGGGCAGGAGGGCTGCTGCCCCGAGCACTGTGGTATCATGTGAGGTGGAGGGGGGGCACAAGGAGATGATTGAGGGGGCATTGGGTTGGGAGGAGGAATTTTGGGGGCAGCGGGGGTTAAGAATTGTTCTTTGATTGGGGGGTGCTAGGAGTGGTGATTTTGGGGGATTTGTGATAGAAGAGGGTATGGGGAAGAGTCTTTTTACTGGGGGGGGGGGTATTTTTGCTAGAAGAGGTGATATGGTAGAAGGGGGAAGGGATTTGGCGCTAGGGGGGGAAATGCTTTTGGGTGGTTGTACTAGTAAGGGAAATTTGGGGGTGGGAGGATTTGTGCTAGGAAAGGGGATTGAGGGGAATTTGTGCTGGGAGGGGGTATTTGTAGTCAATGGGGGGTGGAGGATGTGTTCTCAGAGGGGAAATTTGAGGGGTAGAGGATTTGTGCTAGGAGAAGTAGGGGAGAGAGGATTTGAGCTGGGAGGGGGGGGGGCAAATATGTGTGCTGTGAGGGGGGGTTTCAACAGGGGGCGGATTTGTCCTGGAAGGAGGGGGGAATGTATTCTTTTAGAGGGGAAGCATGCCTACTAGTACTCAAAATTCATCTCAAAGGTGTTCTGTCGGGTTGAGGTCAGGACTCATAAAACACGCCCCCATCACATCCATTTGAATTGCGCGCCCTTACGCCGCCAAAGTTACACTACGTCGCCGTAACTTACGGCGCAAATTCTTTGAGGATACGAAAAAAAAGCTGTAAGTTACGGCGGCGTAGTGTATCAGAGATACTCTACGCCCGACGGAAATATGCGCCAGGGTATGTGGATCTGGCCCTCTGTGTGTATATATCGTTTGGGGGGTTGTAAGTAATTTTCTAGCAAAAAAAATGCAGATTTTCCCATTATGTGAAAAATGTAAAAAAGAAAATGCATCGGGCAGCAAGCTGCCAAACTCTTATATGCAAATACTCATATGCATGCAGGGCCGCCATCAGGGGGGGTACAGGCAGTACACCTGTAAGGGGCCCGGAGGGCAACTCCCTTTTATAAAATTTTTTTTTTTTACATATTTTTGTATTTCTTTTATATATATATATATATATATAATATATTATTAAAGGGCCCAGGATGGAAACTCTCCCTTTTTTTTTTTATAAATGACTATTTTTGTTTTTTTTATATTTGTTTTTATTTATTTTTTATTAAAGGGCCCAGAGGTCCCGTATGGCAACCCCCCTTTTTTTGTATGTGTGTATATATATATATATTTTTCTTTATTTCTTCTTTATAAATTCGTGGCAGCCACCCCCCCTCCGCTTCTCAATTTCAGGCGGCAGCACCCACCCCCCCCCCCCCCCCGGTTCTCTGCTCCAGGGGGCCCATGCCTTAAGCTGTGTAAGGGGCCCCATAATTCCTGATGGCGGCCCTGTATGCATGTCAGTAAGTAGGTTCATGTTTAGGTCCTTCCTGTAAAGAGAACATGTTGGTTTTCCCACTGCATACAAAGTAAAAAAAAAACACACACATTTACTCATTCTAATGCCCTGTAAACGTTGCTCCTAGCAGGTTGTATACCATTCATTAGACATGCGTTGTGTATTACCTGTAGAAGGATAACGCTCCGGTGAGACGTGCAAATTGCCGTTTTTCCATTTCTCTTTTTCAGCGTTTGGTTCCCGAGAAGCCAAAATGATGATGCAGCTGAATGTATAAAGTGTTGGCAGCTGCTTGTCGGAGTTTTGCCGCCTCTGTAGAACTTTCCTTCTTGCAGAATCTCGCACTCTTAGTAGATGGGGGGGCTCTAGAAATGTACAGAACATGTGAGCCTGGCCTCCCAGCGAGACTCATTACACGAGCAGCAAAGGAAGAAAAGTTCTCAGGTCAGGGCTGAGGCCTAAAACCCAAATCTCTCAGAAATGTGGGATTTTATCCGTGAGTTGTAGAAATTTTCCGGCGCTACAAAGCCGAACTGTAAAAGTTTTAATGGTTTACTCCACTCTAAAGGTGTTTATCAGACAGGCGTGGAAAGGAGACGTGGAGAGTCTGTAAATGGCAGTCTTGTGGGTGCTGCAGGATGTATTTTGGAACAAAACAACGGCCTTTCATGTCTGTCTGCGCTAAGTACCGAGACGGCCTCCTCTTTCATTACAGAGACTGGCACAGCGAGGTAAGAATTTCACCAAGTGCCGAGAAATTGCGGGAATGACATTTCAGTTGTTGGAGAGTAATTAAGAGCTGTCAGTCATTTTCTGTGATATTTAGTGCAACTATGGGAAGAGAGGAGGATGTAACTATGGGGAGAGAGGAGGATGTAACTATGGGGAGAAAGGAGGATGTAACTGTGGGGAGAGAGGAGGATGTAACTATGGGGAGAGAGGAGGATGCAACTGTGGGGAGAGAGGAGGATGTAACTGTGGGGAGAGAGGGGGATGCAACTATGGGGAGAGAGGACGATGTAACTATGGGGAGAGAGGAGGATGCAACTATGGGGAGAGAGGAGGATGTAACTGTGGGGAGAGAGGAGGATGTAACTGTGGGGAGAGAGGGGGATGTAACTGTGGGGAGAGAGGAGGATGTAACTATGGGGAGAGAGGACGATGTAACTGTGTGGAGAGAGGAGGATGTAACTATGGGGAGAGAGGAGAATGCAACTATGGGGAGAGAGGAGGATGTAACTGTGGGGAGAGAGGAGGATGTAACTATGGGGAGAGAGGAGGATGTAACTATGGGGAGAGAGGAGGATGCAACTGTGTGGAGAGAGGGGGACGTAACTGTGGGGAGAGAGGAGGATGTAACTATGGGGAGAGAGGACGATGTAACTGTGTGGAGAGAGGAGGATGTAACTATGGGGAGAGAGGACGATGTAACTGTGTGGAGAGAGGAGGATGTAACTATGGGGAGAGAGGAGGATGTAACTATGGGGAGAGAGGAGAATGCAACTATGGGGAGAGAGGAGAATGCAACTATGGGGAGAGAGGAGGATGCAACTGTGGGGAGAGAGGAGGATGTAACTATGGGGAGAGAGGACGATGTAACTGTGTGGAGAGAGGAGGATGTAACTATGGGGAGAGAGGAGAATGCAACTATGGGGAGAGAGGAGAATGCAACTATGGGGAGAGAGGAGGATGCAACTGTGGGGAGAGAGGAGGATGTAACTATGGGGAGAGAGGACGATGTAACTGTGTGGAGAGAGGAGGATGCAACTGTGTGGAGAGAGGAGGATGTAACTATGGGGAGAGAGGACGATGTAACTGTGTGGAGAGAGGAGGATGCAACTGTGTGGAGAGAGGAGGATGTAACTATGGGGAGAGAGGACGATGTAACTGTGTGGAGAGAGGAGGATGTAACTGTGGGGAGAGAGGAGGATGCAACTATGGGGAGAGAGGAGGATGCAACTATGGGGAGAGAGGAGGATGCAACTGTGGGGAGAGAGGAGGATGTAACTGTGGGGAGAGAGGAGGATGCAACTATGGGGAGAGAGGAGGATGTAACTGTGGGGAGAGAGGAGGATGTAACTATGGGGAGAGAGGACGATGCAACTGTGGGGAGAGAGGAGGATGTAACTGTGGGGAGAGAGGAGGATGTAACTATGGGGAGAGAGGAGGATGTAACTATGGGGAGAGAGGAGGATGCAACTGTGTGGAGAGAGGGGGACGTAACTGTGGGGATAGAGGGAGATGAACTGTCGGGATAGAGGGGGACATAACTGTGGCAATAGAGGGGGACGTAACTGTGGGGAGAGAGGGGGACGTAACTGTGGGGAGAGAGGGGGACGTAACTGTGGCAATAGAGGGGGACTTAACTGTGGGGAGAGAGGGGGACGTAACTGTGGGGAGAAAGGGGGACCTAACTGTGGCAATAGAGGGGGACGTAACTGTGGGGAGAGAGGGGGATGTAACTGTGGGGAGAGAGGGGGACGTAACTGTAGGGAGAGAGGGGGACGTAACTGTGGGGATAGAGGGGGACGTAACTGTGGGGAGAGAGGGGGACGTAACTGTGGGGAGAGAGGGGGACGCAACTGTGGGGAGTGAGGAGGACACAACTGTGGGGAGAGAGGAGGACGTAACTGTGGGGAGAGAGGAGGACGTAACTGTGGGGAGAGAGGGGGACGTAACTGTGGGGAGAGAGGGGGACGTAACTGTGGGGAGAGAGGGGGACGTAACTGTGGGGAGAGAGGGGGACGCAACTGTGGGGAGAGAGGGGGACGTAACTGTGGGGAGAGAGGGGGACGTGATTATGGGGAAAGAGGAGGAATATTTCTCTTGTTTTTATTTGGTTTTGGCATCATATAATTTACTATTGAAAACACAGGTGGTATATTTGATATAATTGTTTTTTATGAAATACTTACCTTAGAACAAGGCATCGGCATCGGAAAAACTGCAAGGGAGCATACACACGGCTAAAACTCTCCTCGCAGTTTTCCGATCAGAAAACCCAGTCGTGTGTATGGGGCATTATTATAGGCTTACCTGTAGGTCAAAGTGAAAAAAAGGGATTACAACCGCTTTAACGTACTTCAGAACAGTCCTTAAAGGGGTTTTCCACCCATTTTGTAAGTTTATTAAAAGTCAGCAGCTACAAAAAGTGTAGCTGCTGGCTTTTAATAAACCGACACTTAGCTGCTCCACGGCTCCAGCGACGCGCTGGACGGGGCTCCGCTCCTCGCCCTCCCTCGCCGGCCGGCGTCTTCATGCTCAGTGTGGGCACCCGGCCGTGACAGCTTTCCGCTTCACGGCCGGGCACCCACTGCGCATGCGCGAGCGGCACTGCGCATGCGCGAGCGGCGCGGCCCGGCGAGGCGCCGTCTGATTGGACAGGTGATCGCCGAGGACCTGTCACGTGTCCTGGGCGATCGCCTACAGCAACCCCTTCCTGTAGGTGATTAAGCTTAATCGCCTAGGCGATTAGGCTTAATCGTCTACCCGGAAGGAGGAAGTGGGACAGGAAGTCCCACTCCTCCTGAAGCCCCCACTCCCCCCCCAAAAAAATTACATGCCAAATGTGGCATGTAAGGGGGTGAGGAGTGGGATAAGCGGAAGTTCCAAATTTGGGTGGAACTCCGCTTTAAAACTACATAACCCGTGTTTTCCTTCCCTATTGCTGGACTATAATATAGGACCTTTCACTAGTCCCTTCCTGATGTCATCATTAGCCTGTATATTCCCCATGCTGAAAGTTAATTACTCTATAGATATTGTTACCTTGTGTTGTTTATTTTCTTACTTGAAAACATAATAAAAACAATTGAAATGAAAACTACTTAAAGGGGTTGTAAAGGAAAACAATGTTTTCCCTAAATAGCTTCCTTTCCCTTAGTGCAGTCCTCCTTCACTTACCCCATCCTTCCATTTTGCTTTTAAATGTCCTTATTTCTTCTGAGAAATCCTCACTTCCTGTTCTTCTGTCTGTAACTCCACACAGTAATGCAAGGCTTTCTTCCTGGTGTGGAGAAAGCCTCTTGAGGGGGCGAGCAGGAGTGTCAGGATGCCCACTAACACACAGCTTCTTTCTCTATCTGCAAAGTAGAGAGTGTTCTGACACTCCTGCTCGCCCCCTCCCCCCTCAAGAGGCTTTCTCCACACCAGGGAGAAAGCCTCGCATTAAGGTGAAAGAACACAAACCTTTACAACCCTCATCATTGCTACATAGCCAGGGCACCCAAGTCACCCCCAGAACAGTCACTGTCCTTGAGTCACCCCAGAACATTCTTTTTTTCCAATTTAGCTGAGGAACACATAACATTTTCTGGCCAGTAACGCCGTTATTGGTCATCAACACCCATTATATAAGGATGCCTATTGTGCATATAAAGATTCTTCCGTTATACAACAAAATAATGAGTAGCAATGCTGCAATCCAGAGTCTGCTGATTGTTTTGTTGGACTGTTCTCTGGAGAATCACACAGTTTAGGAATCCATGCCGTTTTGATTCTGGAGCCGTAACTTTCTCTTGTGAACAAATCTATCTGCATATGTTTAGGTGAATCAAAGATTGTTTATTATCGGACTTGAAAATCGATTTGTTCCTGGATGCTCGTACACATTCTCCAGAAAATAAACAGAACCTGTGCTACTGCTAATAGGATAAAGAGACCGTAGGTAACTCTGTAAAGGAGAAGTCCAGCCTGAGCTTTTTAGGCTGGGCTTCTCCTAATGGTCACAGGAGTGCAATGCGTTTTGCACTCCTGAGACCCGTTTTCAGCTTTCATAATATTTGAATATATAATGGCCCGGATTCACATAGCACTTACGCCGACGTATCTCAAGATACGCTGCGTAAGTGCACATATGCACCGTCGTATCTATGCGCCTGACTTTGAAAGCAAGATACGCCTGTAAATAGGCTTCATCCGACCGACGTAAGTTTCCTATGCCGTCGTATCGTGGGCGCATATTTACGCTGGCCGCAAGGGGCGCTCCCATTGATTTACGATTCGAATATCCAAATGAGTGAGATACGCCGATTCATGAACGTACTTGCGCCTGGCGCATTAATATACGTGGTTTACGTAAGTCGTACGTCCGACGTAAAGTTACGACTCTTAAAGCAGGTGTGAGTCAGCAGCATCAATGCAAATGGCTGCACCAGGGAACACAGCCGTTGTTATTTACGTAGTACGTGAATAGGGCTGGGCGTAGGTTACGTTCACGTCGTAGGCAGTGATTTGATGTATCTTAGGGAGTATTTTCGACGTGATTCTGAGCATGCGCACTGGGATGCGTCCACGGGACAGCGCATGCGCCGTTCGTTCGGCCCATCATTTGCATGGGGTCACGCTTCATTTAAATGGATCACGCCCACTTCCACCTACTTTGAATTAGGCTGGCTTACGCCTACAAATTTACGTTACGCCGGCACAACTTTGGGAGCAATTGCTTTGTGAATTCCATGCTTGCCTCTCTGCGTTGCGTCAGCGTAGTGTAAAAGAGATACGCTACGGCGGCATATATATGCGCCGATGTATGTGAATCCGGGCCATAGTCTTTAGAGGCGAAGCCCTAAGAAGGAGGGAGTATTGAGACCCTGAAGCATGTTGACTTTCACGATATCCAAGGCACAATCCCTCAACAGCGTAGCCCCTAATGAAGGGGTAGTATTGAGACTCTGAAATGTGTTGGCTTTCCCTATATTCTAATGTAGAATCCTTCAGAAGTTAAGCCCTAAAGAAAGAGGAGGAGTTGAACTGAGCCCCTGAAACACATGGGCTTTTAAAGTGGATGTAAAGCCACTCTCATCCTTTCTAAACTCCTGCCATAGTGCTGATCTATAAGGATATAGATGCCTCCTGCATGTATCCTTATCTGTCAAATGTCTCCCCTCTGTCTGTTATAAGAGCTGAAAAACTGCAGATTCTGTGGGTGGAATTGTTGTCTGGAGCTCGGTGGGTGGAGTCGTGATGTCAGTAGACTCCCCACCCTCATCTACACTCCCCTTGTCAGCGTGCATTTTTTCCTGTGTATTCCTTACACTAAATTCTGCTATGATCACCAACATCCAGTCAAAATCCAGAAAAGTAACCACATGACTTCAGAAAAGGAGTGGGGGTGGGAATTAAAAAAGAATGCCTGTCTCCAGGCTAGTGCATGAGATTTGTAAATAACCTGTCACTCACAGCAAGGGGGCGGAACGGACTAAAGTTTTTCTTTTTAAGTCTGTTTTATTTCACTGAACAATAAAAGAGGATTGCTCAGAGCTGGATTAACTCTGTGTGGCAAGACTGGGCACAGATGATAGGAAATCTTATACTGTACATTGTGACATTAAAAAAATAATTCGGGTTTACATCCAATTTAATGTATCCAATGTAGAATCCCTTAGAGGCCAAGCCCTAATGAAGGATGAATATTGAGCCCACATCAGCATATTCTGGTGCCCTCCAGTGATGTGCAATCAGGATTTAATGGGCCCACATTATATCTTTGGTGTTATCATTTTAAAATAGGATGAGATCTTGCACCCCCAATCACACACGCACTATTTCAGGCTGGTTGACCTAGTATCGGCGTGTCCCCAAAGAGTGTCAAGAAGGACCCATGCCGTGGGGTAGTTCAAATCCTTCTGTCTTCTAGACGTGAAGGAGAATAAAAGGCAGCTCATGTTGGCTCCCTTGAAGGGCAGATAATCCCGGAGATTTATCCCTAATCCACACAGTCTGAAATTTTCCATGTCGAACTTCAATATTTTGACAAGGTGGTTTAACCTTTGTTGAAATGCAGAGTGTGAGCGATATCCCCTCGAAGCTTCTGAGACTGAACAGGAGATTGAGTAAAGACCTTGAAGTTTTTTTTTTAGTTTTTTTTTATTCTAGAGGACTAGATGTATTTCCACCCTGAAACTTTTTTTGAAGGGATTCAGACATTTTCCACATTAAACAAGAAAATCCTGAAGGCGAGGAGCAGAATTGAGAGCATGTGTCTTACTGGGATAATGTCAGCGTGAAAATGCCTGCTGAACCCGTCACTGATAAGGAGTTAACTTTGCTTTGTCCTTGAAGTCGAAAAATCTTCCATCCAGGAGCTGTTACAGATGAAAGCCGGGGGAAGTTTTATGCAAAGGATTGCCGGTTACCTACTACCGTCCTCTGATACGGCTCCACCATTCATGTTTAAAGTGTGGCTCCAGACAATTTGTTAAAGTAGAACGACATTTTTTTTTTTTACTTCTTTTTAAAAAAATACCTTGCTCTGCACATTTTAAAATGAAAAAATAATACAATTTTGCTTTAGTGTTCACCTTCAAGATATGTCCTTCAACATAAAGACAGGTGCACATAGCAAGTTAAAGGGGTTGTAAAGGTCCAATTTTTTTTCCCCTAAATAGCTTCCTTTACCCTAGTGCAGTCCTCCTTCACTTACCTCAGAAGTTTCACTTTTGGGTGGAACACCGCTTTAAGCTAGAATTAATATTCGCCGTTGTAACACTGATCCTCAATCCGGCCAATCAGAAGCAGGTGTGAGACCCGTTTCCGATTGGCTGAAAAGAGAAGACTCCCGATTGGCTGCCGAGGAGGAGGGAGGAAACAGAAGCTGTCGCCGTGATGACCTGCCAGCGATGGGGTAAGTGATACCAACCAGGGAGGGGGGGCAGCATACTGCCCCCCCCCCCCCCAAAAAAAATATTTTACATGTTTGTTGTTCTGATTTTTGGATGCACTTTAAAAAGTTTGGTATCCCGATGCAATGATGTAAAGGTCAGGATGGAACTAAAAGTCCTGGATAGTTGGGAGTCCCCTACATGCGTTCCAGCACTTGGGCTGTCCCTTTAAGAGTTGTCTGTTCTAGGTGAGACACTCCGCTCCCAATTCAGTACTCAGCCCTGCCAGGCAGCAAAAGGGACCTAATTAAATTCTTCTGCGCTAATTATAAAGTGACTGACTGCCATTATTTTGTTTTGCTGTGGTTGGTTCACACCTGGGAGGTCTACGGCTGTGTTCTGCCATTCTGGATCTCTTAAGGAGGAATGCCATAATCTCCAGGTGAGTGTGCTGTCAGTTTATTGAATTGCTATATTAGTCCCAGTGCTGATACTTCCACAGATCAGAGAAGGACTCGGATAATAGATGCTGTTTGGCATGGCAGCTTGGATTCCCATTGTTGTATCTGAGACGGTGGCGGCTAGTGCGCAAACAAACTGAACAAATCTTGAATCATACAAAAAAAAAAAAAAATTGCAGCCTCACTGTGCCCATTCAATGCAGCCTCACTGTGTCCATCCAATGCAGCCTCACTGTGCCAATCCAATGCAGCCTCACTGTGTCCATCCAATGCAGCCTCACTGTGCCAATCCAATGCAGCCTCACTGTGCCCATTTAATGCAGCCTCACTGTGCCCATTTAATGCAGCCTCACTGTGCCCATTCAATGCAGCCTCACTGTGCCCATTCAATGCAGCCTCACTGTGCCCATCTATTGCAGCCACTGTGCCCATCTATTGCAGCCACTGTGCCCATCCATTGCAGCCTCACTGTGATCCCTCGCCCGCTCACTGTCTGACCGGCACTTACCCCATCTTGGTGGTGGGTCAAGCAGCGGGTGACGACTGCTCCTGTGTCCTCCATGCTTCCTGTGCGTCTCTTCTTCCTGTCTGCTAGATGTCCAATAGGATTGCCTGTGCCTTCAGCCATTCGGGTGACGGCTATTAGACCCACGCTTCCCGATTGGCTGAGAGGTGGTTAAGTGTTAGAAGAGCAAATATTAATTTTCTTTTCTAACACACCTGGGTGGGCTTCGGAGCGCAAAGCTCTGAGCTCAGAGTTTACCTTTTTTGAAGCCTATTAGAGCCTATGAAGTGAAGGGAGATCTCCCTAATCTCCCCAATGGGACACAGGTAGCAAAAAACAAACTGATAGTGATTTTTTTTTGCACTCTATCAAATACAGTAAAACCTTGGATTGCGAGCGTATTTTGTTCCGGGAGCATGCTTGTAATCCAAAGCACTTGTATATCAAAGCAAATTTTCCTATAAGAAATAATGCAAATGATTTGTTCCACAACCATTTATTCATAGGTCCTTCAGTTTATAGTCCATATAAAAAGATTATAGCAATGTGATAAGTTGTGTAACCACAAAATGTCCATCCACAAATGGAAGCCTCCACAAGGGGATTAGAAGCAAAATCCAGCAGAAGCTCCAGAGTAGAGAAGAGAGGCGCCTCTAAGTGTAGCAATATGGTTACATTTAATGAAGGTACAACATTTAGCAACTCGTATATCAAGTCAAAATGTATTTAGAAATGTTGCTTGTCTTTCAAAAAGCTCTCAAACCAAGGTTTTACTGTAAAAGGAAACTGTGGCTATGCATTCCCTTTAAATAGATAGAAAAGCACTTTGACATTAATGTAAATCTTAGTGATTGGGTTCTCATCTTCCTCCTACATACAGTATAGCGATATAGAAATGTAAATAAACAATGTTGGCACAAGCCGTCATCAGTATTGCAGCTCATGCACACGCTCAGTACAGATGAGAGTTTATGGTAATGTATTTCTTGTTTGTATCATTAAAGCTGAAGTTTAATCTGCTTACATTTTGCCTTCCCTGGATCCTCCTCCCCTCCCCCCCCCCTCCCCTCATCAACATGCTAATGACATTTTAAACAAACCCTTTCTGATTTTATTACATTCCTTATTTTATTCCCTGTGATGTGATTACGGTGTCTCTGTACTTCTCTATGCAATGCAGGCAGGTCATAGCTGGTGGGAGGGGCCAACTGGGTGCTTTACATAGCTTCCTGAAAACATCACAGCCCCCGGCCTCAGTAATCCTCTCAGGGGCCCTCAGTCCTGTAAGCAGAGGGCTGGCTCTTAGGAGGAGTATAGCAAAATGCATTGATGGGTGGGCATTGATCTGGAGGAATGGGCAGTGCCAGGACAAGATCGTCCAGTGCCCAGGATAAGGATGGCAAATTGCACCATCCCCCCCCCCCTTTAATTTGTGCAAGCTTATCAGGAGGAAGGGGAGAGAGAGCACAGCCCCCACCTCCTCCCGGCTCTCTCCTCCTCTTCTTGCTGCTTCCAGCCCTGGGCTGGCAGAAGTAGTGATGCTACTGTCACTACTCATATCAGCCTTAAAGGAGAAGGAACATGCAGTGCCCCCATCCCTACGCTGCGCCGAGGGCAGCCGCTCCTTTCTGCCCACCCTTTGTTCTGACTCTGTTCCCATGAAGGCTGTATTCGCTACCAATGAGCTAAATAACTCCTAACTTGTCACATAAAACAGATCTGCGTTATTTTGCGTTTCTTTTTGCCTGCCTGGACTTGAGATTTGAATGACGGCATTTCTCACATACGGGTTTAGCATTTTCTGGGTCATTAAGATTAATTTGCCTTGGGATAAATATCATCTCCTTTCCGCCGGCCTCTAATGGGATTTCCCTACTGGACAGGAAGATATATTTAGATTTTTGATACCCCCCGATTCTGGGGCTGATCACTCTTCAAGGTGACCTGAGTGATGGTGATGATGACAGCGGACGACGTTCTTACATCGGTATCTGCTTTCCTGTATTGTTTACTCCTATAACTGCGAGTCGGAGAAGACAAGACACCGCTCTGTTCACATGGTAACCGTTGCGCTATTGATGCTATTCTCACTTTCTTCACTTTCTGACATCTGACTCCATACAGGTCCCAGGTGCCGCCGAGCTCCTTCAGAGGGTTTTTTTTTTTTTTTGCAACGTTTTACATTATAAGCAACAAAGTTATACAAAATTTGATCTCATAGTAAATGTGCACAGCCTGCAATCATACGCAACTTTATATATTTATTAAAAAGGTGGTTTCAACTGAAACAAAAAAATACAAGATACCAGTATTTATATTAGGTCCTTCTAGGACATGGATGCTCAACCTGTGACCCTCCAGCTGTTGTGGAACTACAAGTCCCATCATGCCTCTGCCCTTGGGAGTCATGCTTGTAACTGTCAGCCTTGCAATGCCTCATGGGACTTGTAGTTTCACAACAGCTGGAGGGCCACAGGTTGAGCACCCATGTTTTAGGACATAGTTTTAAATTGCCCTTAGAGCCCATTCACACTGGGGCGTTGGGGGCGATAATAGTAAAGCACCGCTAGTGTTAGCGGCGCTTTACCGCTGTTATATCGGCGCTTTGGTGATGCTATTCAGGCAGGAGCGGGGAGCTTTTAATACCCTAGAAGGGGTTAAAAAGGGGTTAGAAGCACCCATGTAGAGCCGCTGCCAAAACGATTTGCAGGCGCTTCAGCAGTGTTGCCCATGCATTCCAATGGGCAGGAGTGGTGGAGGAGCGGTGTACAGTTGTGCTCATAAGTTTACATACCCTGGCAGAATTTATGATTTCTTGGCAATTTTTCAGAAAATATGAATGATAGCACAAAAACTTTTTGGTTAGTGTTTGGCTGAAGCCATTTCTTATCGATCGACTGTGTTTACTCTTTTTAAATCCTAATGGTTGCAGAAACTACCCAAATGACCCTGATCAAAACACCGTGTATTGCCCTCTTTAACATCAATGCGTCTTGAAGTCTTTTGTGGTATTTGTGGATGAGGCTCTTTATCTTCTCAGATGGTAAAGCTGCCCATTCCTCTCGGCAAAAATCCTCCAGTTCCTGTAAATTCTTGGGCTGTCTCGCATGAACGGCACGTTTCAGATCTCCCCAGAGGGGCTCAATGATATTGAGGTCAGTAGACTGAGATGGCCCCTCCAGAACCTTCACTTTATTCTGATGTATTCAATGACAGGTGGACTTGGCCTTGTGTTTTGGATCATTGTCATGTCCGAATGTCCAAGTACGTCCCATGCGCAGCTTCCTGGCTGAGGAATGAAATGTTCCTCCAGTATTTTTTGATAACATACTACATTCATCTTGTCATCAATTTTGACCAAATTTCCTGTGCCTTTGTAGCTCACACATCCCCAAAACATCAGCGATTCACCTGCGTGTTTCACAGTAGGGATGGTGTACCTTTCATCATAGACCTTGTTGTCTCCTCTCTAGATGTAGTGTTTATGGTTGTGGCAAAAAGCTCAATTTTGGTCTCATCTCTCCAAATGACTTTGTGGCAGAAGGTTTGAGGCTTGTCTCTGCGCTGTTTGGCGTATTGTAAGTGGGATACTTTGTGACATTTGTGTAGTAATGGATTTCTTCTGGCGATTCGACCATGCAGCCCATCTTTCTTCAAGTGCCTCCTTATTGTGCATCTTGTAGAGACACACCACATGTTTTCAGAGAGTCCTGTATTTCACCTGAAGTTATTTGTGGGTTTTTCTTTGCGTCCCGAACAATTTTCCTGGCAGTTGTGGCTGAAATATTAGTTGGCCTACCTGACCGTGGTTTGGTTTTAACAGAACCCCTCATTTTCCACTTCTTGATTCGAGTTTGAACACTGCTGATAGGCATTCTCAATTCCTTTGATATCTTTTAATACTCCTTTCCTGTATTATACAGTTCAATTCACTTTTCCTGAAGATTCTTTGACAATTCTTTTGCTTTCCCCATGACTCAGAATCCAGAAACGTCAGTGCAGCACTGGATGAAAGATGCAAGGGTCTGTCAGGAGTCCAGAAACTCATCAACCTATTATACACACACACACGCGCTAATTACAACAGATCACAGGTCATAAAAACAGATCACAGGTGAGGACGGTTACCTTTAATATCCATTTAAACCCCTTTGTGTCAACTTGTGTGCATGTTATCAGGCCAAAATCACCAGAGCACGTAAACTTTTGATCAGGGTCATTTGGGTAATTTTTTGTTGTGATTATGATTTAGACCACAGGTATCAACACCCTGATTTAGAGTAAACACAGTTGATTGATAATAAATGGCTTCAGCCAAACACTAACCATGAGTGAAAGAAAAGTTTTTGTGTTATCATTCAGATAGCTAGATTCACAGAGATGGCCGCAACTTTAAGGCGGCGTAGCCTAGCGTATTTACGCTACGCCGCCTTAGGTCAGAGAGGCAAGTACTGTATTCTCAAAGTACTTGCCTCCTAACTTACGGCGGCGTAGCGTAAATTACGGCGGGCGCAAGCGTGCCTAATTCAAATTCGGCTGAGGGGGCGTGTTTTATGATAATTAGGCTTGACCCAACGTGATTGGCGTTTTTTGGAACTGCGCATGCGCCGTGCGCCTACATTTCCCAGTGTGCATTGCGGCTAAGTCCGCCGCACGGGCCTATTGATTTCGACGTGGACGTAAACTACGTAAATCCCTATTCACGGACGACTTACGCAAACGACGTAAAATTTTCGAATTTCGAAGCGGGAACGGCGGCCATACTTTAACATTACTATTCCAACTATTTGATGGAATAACTTTAGGCCTGATAATGCGTTACGGAAACAGCGTATCTGTACTGCGTTGGCCGGGCGTACGTTCGTGAATAGGCGTAACTAGTGATTTACATATTCTACGCCGACCGCAATGGGAGCGCCACCTAGCGGCCAGCCAAAATATTGCACCCTAAGATAGGACGGCGCAAGCCGTTGTATCTTAGATAGGTTTAAGTGTATCTCTGTTTGAGAATACACTTAAACCTAGGTCGGCGCAGATTCAGAGTCAGTAGATACGCCGACCTAACTCTACCTGAATCTAGCTAAGAGTCTCTGAAAAATGGCCAAGGAATCATAAATTCTGTCAGGGTATGTAAACTTATGAGCACAACTGTATGTAATTCAGTAGAACTGAATGCTATTTTGTTTGGCTGAAGTCCATCTTTAGAAATGAATGAGATATGGGAGAGGAAGCAGCACGCGTGAGTCAGTGAAATATCACATGTGGGTGAGTGTAACTTTAAACAACGTATGTGACTTTAGCAGCCGACAAATGATCTGATGTTTCAGACCTACGCTCCGCTAGTAATATGTTTGTCGTGTCGGTCGTGGCGTCCCGTGAATGTACCATGTTGCCGGCTCGGCAGGGTGCCCGCCAGTCAGTTACTACAAAGGGCCAAACAAGCCCCGCCACGTGGCCCGGGCGTTCTCGGCACGCACCCAGGCAACAATCTGCCCTTGTCAAAGTCAAGGAGGCCGGTGAGCTTGTCTATATGCAAATATGAGATGTGACAATGGAGAATAAGTGAAAGGTGTTAAGTGGAAGCCGCAAGAATCTGCCGACAGTGTCTGAAAACTAATGATGCTAATTAATGATATTCCCATGGACGGGTCCAAGGGGGAATGAAAAATGTGAGAAAGCAGACCATGAGTTTTTTTTTTCGTCCTGTTTGCCAGTTTCCTCCTGAATATAAATTAAGAGCAGAAAATGTCACACTCTTAATTAGGAAGCCAAAATAACTTCGCATGGCTCGGAAAATATACAATATATTTCTTCCACTCCAAATGCATGGAAAGCCGCAGGACTGTGTGTGAATGAAAGGATTGTGCCTCAAGCGTTAGGAGCCAACATATCCGCTGGCAGGGGCTGGAGTCTAATTTGTACTATAAAATGCAAGTAAAGTTATAAAGTGGACCTGTCAGTAGCTGTGACATGAATAATTTCCTGTTGTTGCCAAATAGTCGTATAGGCCCAGATTCTGAAAGGGCTTACGACGGCGCAGCACCATGTACGCCGTCGTAAGTCCTAATCCGACCCGTCGTATCTATGCGACTGATTCTTAGAATCAGTTACGCATAGATATCCATTAGATCCGACAGGCGTAAGGCTCTTAAGCCGTCGGATCTTAAATGCAATTTTTTTTTGTCCGCTAGGTGGCGCTTCTCTCGTTTTCCCCGTCGAGTATGCAAATTAGCTAGATACGCAAATTCCTGAACGTACGCGCGGCCGACGCAGTAAAGTTACGATGTTTACGTTAGGCTTGTCCCGGCGTAAAGTTTCCCCTGGGTATATGAGGGGCAACCAATGTTAAGTATGGCCGTCGTTCCCGCATCGAAATTTGAAAAGTTACGTCGTTTGCGTAAGTCGTCCGTGAATGGGGCTGGACGTCAATTACGTTCACGTCGAAACCAATGACGTCCTTGCAACGTCATTTGGAGCAATGCACCCTGGGATATTTTACGGACGGCGCATGCGCAGTGGGAACGCGCTTTATTTAAATGCTACACGCCCCCTACCCGCCGAATTTGAATTCCGCCGGGTGATTTACGTTACGCCGCCGCAACTTTACACGCAAGTGCTTTGTGAATAAAGCACTTGACTGAAAAACTTGCGGCGGCGTAACGTAAATCAGATACGTTACGCCCGCCCAGTTTTATGCCGATCTACGAGAATCTGGGCCATTATTTTTTTCAGAAAAGCGCCACCTAAGCCTTCTCTGAGCCCCAGTCCAGTCACTTTGCCTCGGCATCTTGTAATTTAAATCTGTATTAAACCCAAAAGCAGACATTTATTATATTGCAGTGTACCAATTCTTAGCTGTGATGGCTGCATTTGTTTTCTTTTTTTTAGGCTTTCTTCCATTTTCATCTGGTGATCCAGCCAGAAAGTCTGTTGTTTTTCAACAGCTCAAGCTCTCCTGCGGTTACAGGGATGAGAAAACCCATTTAACACTGACAGAGGTGCTTACAATCATCAGATTTTATTTATATACAGTTAGGGTCTATATATATTTGGACACAGGCACAATTTTAGTTTTCTTCAGGTATTTACCAAAACGTGTTCAAGCTATAGTTCTACAATGGCTATGGGCTGAAAGTGCACACTCTCAGGCTTAATTTGCGGGTATGTACATCCAAATCGGAGGAAGGGTTAAGGCATTACAGCTCTTAAAGGGGTTGTAAAGACAAAAATATTTTCCTCTTAAATTAAAGTCTGACAGTAGCTGATAAAGTAAAAAGTAATGTTTTGCATTATAACTAGTTTGATACCTGTTGAAATCGAGCTGTTTTATTCACCTCCGTCACTCCTGAATCATTATTCTCACTGACTTCCTGGTTTGCGGTGCGCATTCATTCTTGCTACATCATGGCCTAATGGGAACTACAGTTCCCATTAGGCTTAGCCTTCATGCCTGTGAGGGATAAGAGAGCATCTTCACGCAGGGCTGTAGTCATAGGGAGGGGGTGAGCACATTCTACTTTCCACCATGCAAAACGGCTCAGATGCTGGTGGAAAGCAAGAAGAGGAGTGACAGGAAATGGCATTTTCAAACCTGGATTACTGTATTTTGGAGGTCAAAAGGAAAAACGAGGTAAGTGATATTTAAATGCTCTAGCTTACAGCAATCAATTGATCTAATAAAAAACGAACCTTTAGTGTTCCTTTAAGAAAAGCCCTTCCCCCCTTTTTTCAAGGAACCAAAAATAATTGGACAATTGAATCAAAAGCTGTTTCAGGTGTGGGCTACTCCTTCATTATTTATTCATCAATTAAGCAGGTAAAAGGTCTGGAGTTGATTCTAAGGCCCCATACACACGATAGAATTTATCCGCGAATACGGTCCAGCGGACCGTTTCCGCGGATAAATCCTCTCGAGGATTTCAGCAGATTTTAATGCGATGGAGTGTACTCACCATCGCATTGAAATCCGCGCCGAAATCCTCTGGCAATGACGTGTCGCGCCGTCGCCGCGATTATGACGCGGCGACGTGCGCGACGCTGTCATATAAGGAATTCCACGCATGCGTCGAATCATTACGACGCATGCGGGGGATCCCTTCGGACGGATGGATCCGGTGAGTCTGTACAGACCAGCGGATCCATCTGTTGGGATGGACTCCAGCAGATGGATATGTTCTGCATGTCAGCAAATATCCGATCTGCTGGAATCCATCCCAGGGGATAAATATCCGCGGAAACAGATCCGCTGGCGTGTACACACCATAGGATCTATCCGCTGAAACCCATTTGCTGGGATTTATCTGCGGATGGATTCTATGGTGTGTACAGGGCCTTAGACCCCTTTCACACTGAGGAGTTTTTCAGGCGGTACAGCGCTAAAAATAGCGCTGCTATACCGCCTGAAAAACTCCTTCACTGCCTACTCAATGTGAAAGCCCGAGGGCTTTCACACTGAGGCGATGCGCTGGCGGGAGAGAAAAAAATCTCCTGTCAGCAGCATCTTTGGAGCGGTGAGAGGAGCGGCATGTATTCACCGCTCCTTCACCGCTCCTTCCCATTTAAAACAACGGGAAACCTCGGCAATATTAACCCTTTATCGGCCGCTAGCGGGGGTTAATACCGCACCGCTAGCGGTCGATTCCCGCGGCAATCCCGGCGGTATAGTGCCGCTATTTTTAGCGGCGCTATACCGCCACCGCGGCTCCCGCTTCAATGTGAAAGGGCCCTAAGTGTGGTATTTGCATTTAGAATCTATTGCTGTGAAACCACATTGTGCGTTCAAATGAGCTGCTCATGCAAGTGAAACAGGCCTTTGTAAGGCCTGAGAGCCCTGAGGAAGAGGGGTCACCCTCGAAATGCGTCAGTAACCTTGGACTACTCTCATCCCACTCATGGACTTTCTTAAACCCCCTCTTGATTTTACCACTCGTTTGTGAGTACAATATTCTATTTAATAAATATAATCTTTTGTTGCAAAGGTAATGCGCAAGGTTGGTGCGCTCGCTGTCCTTGTTTTTCTAGAATTTCTCCTGGGTTTTCCCTGACCTGTTGATAGTGGCAGCACAGCCGATGCAGCTATGATTAAGCACTAATTTATATTGCGAAACGCTTCAGCTGTTTTACTCTCGTGTTGTGTGCTGTGACTTGTAGTGCATTTTTCCTTTTTTAAATAAAGAAACTTTGGAAAAAAGTGGCAAAATGCATTGAAAACACACCAAAAACGCATCCAGACTGCGTTTCTGTGGTGCGAACCGGCTCTTAAATGTTATCCAAAGAGCGTTCCGAATGCAGATTGCTCTTCGGAGGGCACTGCTAATGTAAATAAGCTGTAAGTTTTGCCGTGGCCACGAAAGCGCCACATAATGTTCGTTTTTATGCAGGCGGTCGGGGGAGAGGGGACTAAAACCGCGGCTCGGCCACCTGGTTGCAGTTATGAACAAAGCCTTACTGACTTTTTCTTCACCCAAATCTAACCAGGGAAGTGAAGAACAAACAAAATGTGTCTTTCGTTCTCTTCTTTTTTTTTTGTTCAAAGCCTCCCTAAATAACGACTGTGTGTAATCGCATCTGTTAGCACAATGAGCACTGCAAGCGTGTGACATGAATCTTCAGAATTAGGCATTGCTTTGACAAAAAGTGGACGTTGTGCCGTAAATTTGGGCTTTAAAAAGCTGCGGCGGGGGCGAATTGGCACGCTGTGAAAGTTGTGATCTGTTTTCTTTTTTTTTTTTCTTTGCCGTCTTTCTATAAATATTTAATGCTTCAGAGAATAAGTCTAAATCTTGCCATGCCTAGCCTCCTGTACGGCTGATTTACGAATCAAAATTCATAATTAGCTCCCGTGTATTATTCAAAGGCAAATGGCATATTTATTCAATGACAAGCAAAGCGTAGGGGGCGAGATCCATTATTTATAATGAAATAGCGCTGGAACAGTTATTAAAAATCTGCGGAATACACGATTCCCTGCAGCGACACCTCCCACAATTTCTTTAATTTGTTTTCCAATTATATTGCAAAAACCCACTGCCTGACGTGCCCGCCCGCTCCTGACTCTCAATTAGCTCGGCTGAGTCAAGCTCTCGCCGCTTTTCCAGGCGCCGTCAATGGCTCGTCAGCTGATCTACAGGCGGGCAGGGCTAGTTAACTGGTGATAAAATTAATTATGGCGCACGCACTGTTTTCCATCTGTTGAGTTTTAGAAAGGATGGCAGTGTGTCAATAAGTACCGCAAAGTCTTTGGTGGAGGAACTGTTACTGTCCATCTTGGTCACGTGAAAACTTTTTCGTTGGGTGTTCATTTTGTGGATACAAAAAGCTGTTACTACATTTCGGAGAACTTGTGGGTTATTAAAGAGAGAGAGAAAAGTAGTACAACTGGCCACTGGTGGACCACATGCAAGAACAGTAAGCCCACTACCATCAGCTTGGCAGTTTAGAATTAAGGCCAAGCTGATGGTAGTGGGCTGACTGTCTTGCATGGGGTCCACCGGTGGCCAGGTGTACTACTATATTGTCCTTTTCTCTCTCTCTCTCTAATACCCGCTAGTTCTCCAAAACGTAATAACAGCTTTTTGGATTCACAATATTAACACCCAACAAAAAGGTTGTCACGTGGCCAAGATGGGCAGTGGCAGTTCCTCCACTGAAGATTTTGTGGCACTTATTGACACTGAGGTCTTCTGATCCTAATGCCGCGTACACACGATAATTTTTCAGCATGAAGAAAACGTTGTTTTTTTCAAAAACGTCATTCAAAATGATCGTGTGTGGGCTTCACATCATTTTTCAGGTTCTGAAAAACGACAAATAAAAAATTCGAACATGCTCGCCGCGTACACATGATAATTTTTCAGCATGAAAGAAAACGTCGTTTTTCAGCATGTCTAAAAAACGAAGTTTTCCCAACTTCATCATTAAAACGATGTTGCCTACACACCATCGTTTTTTAAAAATGATCTAGCAAAGCGCGGTGACGTACAACACGTACGACGGCACTTTAAAGGGGAAGTTCCATTCGCCTTGGGGCTGCTTTAGCTGATTAATAAAAGACGATTCGCGCTTTTTTGTCTGTTACAGCGTGATGAATGTGCTTACTCCATTATGAACGGTAGTTTTACCAGAACGAGCGCTCCCGTCTCATAACTTGCTTCTGAGCATGCGCGGGTTTTTTTCGTCATTTTTGCCCACACACGATAATTTTTTACAACCCGAAAAACGACATAGTTTAAAACGACATTAAAAATTTCAGAACCTGAAAAATTATGTGAAGCCCACACACGATCATTTTAAATTACGTTTTTGAAAAACAAAGTTTTTTTCATGCTGAAAAATGATCGTGTGGAATCGTCTTTTACTAACACGGAATCAGCTAAAGCAGCCCAAAGGCGAATGAAACTTCCCCTTTAAAGTGCCGTCGTACGTGTTGTACGTCACCGCGATTTGCTAGATAATTTTTTAAAAACGATGGTGTGTAGGCAACGTCGTTTTCATGATGAAGTTGGGAAAACGTCGTTTTTTAGACTGCATCCCTGGACCACAGACTGACCCAGTGGACATTTCTGGAATGACAGAAGTCCCACAATTTGACCAAATCGTGAATGGGAGCAAGGTAACTCTCCCATTCCCCACTAACTTTAGCGTAGTGCCCATACAGAAAGTAAGGGGGCGCTACAGTTGCAAAGTCTAGATATGCAAAGTTAGTAGAGACATGTCACAACAGACTAAAGGCCGGAATGAAGCAAAAGGTGTTTCTACAAAATACTGACACAAAGGGGGGGGGTCCTTTTTCCAACTCAGTGATTCTGTGTTTGAATTTTTATTTTATTTTTTCTGACATGTCGGTGTTATAAGTTGCACTAGTTAATACAGCTAAATGAAACAAAAACTGTGTCTGTCTTAATTTCAGGCTGCAAAGCATCAACATGTCAGAAAAAACGACTGTGACCAGTAGAATGCCGCCCAACTGTGTCTGTCCAATGTTAACAGGATAGTCCTTGTTTTAAGTCTTTAAATGAAGACAAACTTAATTGTAAAGAAGTTACTCCTAACCAATAAACAGGATATTGGTTTGATATAAAGAGCTGCTGCAATCACTTAATACAACCAATTAACATTGTATCTTCTCTCCTTGCAACGGGGGAGCAGTTAATATGAAAGCCGTATCTTCACACCCTTTCTGATTATGTGTCCATGACCCCCCTCCCCCTCCACGGATCAGAGGAAGCTTCTCTTCCATTTAGTCTAAATGGCAGTTGGAGTAACAAGGAAACGCATTTTCTTCTTCACAGGAAGGCCTGGCGTTGTAAATTAGGGGGTCATGTGACTACTTTGCATACAAATAGCATTTACTAGAGTTTCGATTTGCTCCCCAAACATCTGTTTCGATGCTAAATGTAATATTGTCAATCTTGTTATAATTTGTAATTTTGCAATTTAGTAGAAATGAATTTGCAGTGTTCACCTGATTTGATAGAAAACAGAGTGCAAGATGAGTTTTCTAATTTGGCCTTTTTACACATTTACAGTGGATATAGAAAAAAAATCGCATGTTGATGCTTTGCAGCCTGAAATTAAGACAGACACCGTTTTTGTTTCATCTAGCTGTATTAACTAGTGCAACTTATAACACTGACATGTCAGAAAAAATAAAATAAAAATTCAAACACAGAATCACTGAGTTGGAAAAAGGAGCCCCCCCCTTGTGTCAGTATTTTGTTGAAACACCTTTTGCTTTATTCCGGCCTTTAGTCTGTTGCGACATGTCTCTACTAACTTTGCATATCTAGACTTTGCAACTGTAGCGCCCCCTTACTTTCTGTATGGGCACTACGCTAAAGTTAGTGGGGAATGGGAGAGTTACCTTGCTCCCATTCACGATTTGTTCAAATTGTGGGACTTCTGTCATTCCAGAAATGTCCACTGGGTCAGGGATGCAATATCATCCCTGGCCAGCAGTTGGCGCCAGAGGGATTCTGGCAGAGTTAGTTTCTCCAGCAGCCAATCAGAGGAGCTTTTTCCCTCGCGGGGCGTGCTGGAGAGGAGTATATCTGGGACAGGTGTCATGTGTTCTAAAATCTTTGCGGGGTCCCGGTTCCAGATGTGGCATCCACCTTCAGGGTGCACACATCCATGGACCCCGCCGGCGTGGCCTACCTGGCCAAAATTGCAGACTACTTGGGAACTCACCCCGGAGGTACCAGGGGACCCCAGCGACTTGCTGGGTTCCCGATTCCACTGAAAGGATCCATAGATGGATAGATAGATAGATAGATAGATAGATAGATAGATAGATAGATAGATAGATAGATAGATAGATAGATAGATAAAGCAGAGTTTCTCTCTAAAGGGGTTGTAAAGGTACAATTTATTTTCCTGAATAGCTATACCTTGGTGCAGTCCTTTTTGCAATGCAAAATGGAAGGATGAGGTAAGTGAAGGAGGACTGCACTAAGGTAAAGGAAGCTGTTTAGGAAAGAAAATTGTATCTTTACAACCCCTTTATGTTCACATACATTCTCTATTTTAGGATATAGATTGATTAGGATCAGTAGATATATTCGGGACATTTATACATTTTTGTATTTGGGATATAATAGTGGATATGAAGAAGTTTCTGCGTTTCCGTGTGTCTTGGCGGTTTGGTGGACGCGGAGGCCGTGTTGATGCAGCCAGTTTATATTGTGCCGTTGGCAGACACACAATCTCCATAATCAGTTCTCCTCTATGCTCCGGCACGTTCCATTACGGGTCCTGAGCATGAAAGGGAGATTTAATAAGATGCAAATCCTGGTGGCACGGACCCGGCCACATAATAATGCTTTTGTCTTGGAGTCTGTGCTTATTCTAATGTCATTGGTTAAGCTTCCAGCAATGATTTCTGCATTAGGGAGCGGCGTGTGTCGGGTCCACCGTGCGACAGATCAGGGACTGCGTGTTATTGTAAGAATAAAACACTTAAAGGAAACCTGCTGCCATCAGATAAATGATGACCTCCTTCTGATAGTTGCCTGACTGTTACACTGATCCTCTGATTTCTTTGGGACTCACTGACCCAGAACAATGCTGATCAGGGGTGTCAAAGAAAAGTCAACAGTCTTTACTTCCAGAAGTAATCATTCCAGGTCTGTAACCAAAGTATTGCAGTAAAAGGCATACATATGACAGCCAGACAACTGGCATTTTCAGGATAGGAAGCTGCCATGTTTCTATCATAGGAGAATATGGAGGGGAGTGCCAGATGTTCTGTATTGTGCATTGCGTGTTAGCTACCATTGCACTCCCCTATGCACAATACACAGTCCATAGTCTACAGACCATCTTAGCAGCGGAAAGAGACAGTGGTTACATTCTTGCACACAGTGGGACCATGGAGAACGAATGTAGTCACCCTCTAACAGTAAAGCTTCATTCACACTGGTGCGACTCCAAAGTTGCTCTGACCTTGGAGTGCAACTTCGACCTAACTTTGGATGGGTGCAACTTGGATAGGACTTTGGCTTTGACCAGTGATAATGGACAACTGTTGCACACAAGTTGCATTGTATAACATTCGGGTATGACTTTCATGCAACTTCTGAGGGTTAACATCGAAGTCTATGGCCCTCAAGTTGCATGAAAGTTGGACCAAAGTAGTACATTTGTGGGGTCAGGCACTGATGTAGACGAGAAGGCCTGGCTTGCAGTCTCCGCTCTAATTCATCCCAAAGGTGTTCTATTGGGTTGAGGTCAGGATTCTGTGCAGGCCAGTCAAGTTCCTCCACCCGGAACCCACTCATCCATGTCTTTATGGACCTTGCTGTGTAGTGTGCGACTATTCATGGGGCCATCTCCAAACTGTTCCCACAAAGTTGGGAGCATGAAGTTGTCCAAAATGTCATGGCGTGCTGACGCCTTAAGACAGGGGTAGGCAACCTCGGCCCTCCAGCTATTTTGAAACTACAAGTCCCATGAGACATTGCAAGACCCTGACAATCACAGGCATGACTCCTAGAGGCAGAGGCATGATGAGATTTGTAGTTTCACCACAGCCGGAGGGTCGAGGTTGCCTACCCCTGCCTTAAGAGTTCCCTTCACTATAACTAAGGGGCCAAGCCCAACCCCTGAGAAACAACCCCACACCATAATCCCCCCCTCCATAATCCCCCCCTCCACCAAATGATTTGGACCAGTGCACAAAGCAAGGTCTATAAAGACATAGATGAGTGAGTTTTGGGTGGAGGAACTTGACTGCCTTGCAGAGTCCTGACCTCAACCCGATGGAATGAATTGGTGCGGAGACTGCGAGCCAGGCCTTCCCATCCAAAATCAATGCCTGACCTCACAAATGCGCTACTGGAGGAATGGGCAACTATTTCCAAAGCCCCCTTTCACACTGGGGCGGGGAGGCGTCGGCGGTGAAGCGCCACCATTTTTAGCGACGCCTTACCGTCCATTTCGCTGCGCTATTCGGCCGATATTGGGGCAGTTTTACCCCCCGCTAGCGGCCGAGAAAGGATTAAAAACCACCACAAAGTGCCTCTGCAGAGGCGCTTTGCTGGCAGTATAGCCACGGTGCTCCAATGATTTCAATGGGCAGGAGCGGGCCCTCTGGGCTTTCACACTGGAGAGACAGCAGCGGCTGTTTCAGGTCGATTTGCAGGCGCTATTTTTAGCGTTCTAGCGCCTGCAAACCGACCCAGTGTGAAAGGGGTCATAGACACACTGCTCAGACCAGCCATTGATGGTGCTTTGGTGGAAAGTGTCAGAATGTACAAGAAGCAGCAGTAGAACCCAACGAAAACTTTGAAAAAAATCTGGAAAGCAGTTGATATAAAACTCAGTGAAGAGCAGTAGAAGCAGTTTTAGTAGGTGTGCCATACATGTATGTATAGAGTTACAGAGAAAGAGGGGAGGATCATGGAGGGATCTGCCACAAAACTGAGGACAAGTTTATTGTTTTTTGGGGGTTTTCTTTGCTCTGACGCGTTGTGGCCCATTGTGAAGTGATAAATGGATTCTTTCCCATCTGATTATTTGCAGGTCTGAGCACGATCTGTAACCAAACCAGACTCAGATTAAAGCGATCTCAGAAGCGTTGCAGTAATCATTGCGTCGGGCTCTCTCAGGAGATGTGTTCACGCTGTTAATTAGTTGCTGCGAGCGTAAATTACATCAGTATCAACATGGCTCACAATTGCATTTTCCTCTGATGCGGACGGATTGCTTGGAAATCCAGCCAACAATTAATTACCTGACATAATAAATAGTGAGACTCCTGCCCGGTGCAGAGGCACTGGAACACCTCAGGGCTTCAGCCTTATACTGTGTTGTGGTTAAAAGACGATCTGCAAGGTGTCGCACGTACCTCGCCATTCTTCTTCCAGTATGATACTTTGGCAACAGCTAGTACACTAAACTGTAAACAAGCCCCTCCCCTAGTATTGATGTTTGTCCACATTATGGAGCCTCCAGCAGAGTCGTTTCTCTACTGTTGTCTTTCCTTAAAGGAGAAGTAGGGCCAAAGCTCCTCACAGGAGTGCCCTTAGTTCTGCATTCCTGTGACCCATTTTCAGCCAACAGCGTTCTAAAGTCTGCTGTCAGCTGATGTCTCTTGGGCGGTCCAGGCTCTGCAAGGATCCCAACTTTAAAGTCGGGATCCACCCAGATGCCTGGACTGGCAGCTGCCTCAGCCTCTCGGTGTGTCACTGGGAAACAAAGTCAGCCACTCCTGAACCCTGCGAAGCTGAGCGCTGCAGAGCAGAGATTCGGAGAGACTGACAGTCACCGGCTCTCTGCAGACTGAAGAACAAGAACTGAGCAATTAGTGGTGTTTGCTCGTTCGGTTCTTGGTCTACTTTAAAAGCATTCTCTGCATTAAGGTTAAAAAATCTTCAGTATGCAGCTCCAGCACCAGCCCCCCCCCCCTTAAATACTTACCTGAACCCGATTTTAATTTAGCGATGTGCCCGAGTGCAAAGGATCTCTTGGTTATCTCCCTCCTCATTGGCTCAGACACAGCACTCGGAGCCATTGGCTCCTGCTGCTGTCAATTACAGCCAGTGAGGAGGGAGCAGGGTGGGGCAGAGCTGAGTCTTATGGACACACAGAGAGAGCAAGCAGGGTTGCTGTGGGGGCGGGCAGGACCGGGACGAGGGGTGGGCAGGAGGGAACTACCCTGGGCACTGTGGTATCATGCTAGATGGGGGGTGCCACAAGGAGATTGGGGGGCAGCAGGGGGTAAGAATTATTTCAGGAGGGGAAATTTGGGGCTATTTGTGCTAGAAGAGGTTATTAGGTAGAGGGAGGAGGCGATTTGTACTAGGGGGCAATTTTTTTTGCAGGGGATTTGTGCAAGTAGGGATGATTGGGGGTGTGTTTTTTGCTAGGAGGGGAAATTTGGGGGAAGATTTGTGCTACGAGGAGGGATTTGGCGTGTGGGAGGTAGGGCAGAAGAGGGTAAAATTTGATTGTGCTAGGAGGAGTGAATTTTTTTGGGGGGGGAGGGTGGGGGATGTGTTCTTAGGGGGTTTGAGATAGGAGGGGGAAATGGAGGGCAAAGATTTGTGCTGGGAAGGGGATTTCAGCAGGGGGGCAGATTTGTACTGGGAAGAGGGGGAATTTATGCTTAGGGGGGTAAGCATGCGGATTAGTGCTCAATTTTTTTTTGGGTGGGGGGTTGCTGATACATAATGCTTATATATCTGAGGGGGCGCAGTTTGGTATATTCGCCCTGGGCTCTGGATTGCCCTGTCCCGGCGCTGTCTGTGGGCAATCGGCAGGGGGAGGAGCCAGGAGCGCCGGCGGCTGACCCAAGAAGAGGAGGATTGTGGCTTCTCTGTGCAAAACCAATCAAAAAACAGGTAAGTATAACATGTTTTTCTTTTTCTAAAAACATTTACAATCACTTTATTTTGTGTGTTTAGTTGTTTGCCTTGAGTTCAGATCCGATTATGACAGATCCAGACCCTGTGCCTTTAAATATCACCAAAGACAACTTTCATATTTCCATCCCTACACAGGTTCCCGATGAATGGCGGTGTTTAAGGCGTCATTCACTTACTTTTAATTATTTAGCCTGACACAGGGCAGCCCCTTCCAGGAGAAAGGCAGCACCGCGCTATTATCAGAGACAGAAATAACTGGAATTCTGAGCATGAAACCACACCGTTATGATTTTCCTCCAGAGACGGCACAGTCCCGCGTCCTTTTATCCAACTTCCCGGCGCACACAATGTCATCGCCGGCAAAAAGCACCTCTGCTCCGTGCGGGGTCACTTGTTTTCCGGCGTACACTTGATTTAACTTCTGTTTTGTAGCCCAAGTCGGCTCTCATTCTTTGTTAACTTTGTCGCTGGCAGCATAATAGAAGATCAAGCCTCTCGTTTCCGATTCGCCACAGATCGGGGTCGGCGTGCCACTTCTCAGGCTCTAATCTGCAACGACTCAATCTCCCCGATTTTATATTAGCGGGGTCTACGAGTTTCTCTCTGCGGGTTCAGGCTGTGACATTTCGATTCTAGATCTGTGTCCTTTAACAAGTATGTTCCCAGCGGTAAATGTTTTTCCTGCAAATGCCAACGCCACTCAGGCTTCCGTATAATTACTAGGTGGTGACCTGACAGTGAGCGGGATTTATTGTAGCCAGTGTTAAAGAGATCGAACTTCTACAAGGATCTGAATGTTAAGCCGTACAGGTATCACACCTGAACAGGTATGCCTTCAAATTTAAAGAGTTCTGGCCACCCCCTTTCAAAAAATAAAAAGCCAGCAGCTACAAATACTAATATTAGGGAACTTACCTGTCCAGGCATTCGGTGCATTCTTCAACCGGCTCTTGGGTTCCGGCGCCGCCAGCTTGGCTAAGGAAAACCGACAGTAAAGCCTTGTGGCTTCACAGCCCGTTTCCTACTGTGCATGTGCGAGTACAACTACGCTGTACTCTTTAAATGGGCCAGCTGCAAGGGGGGGAAGGAGGAGGGGGCAAACGTTCAGCCGGAAGTAGGAGCGGGTACCTGTCAAAACCAGGTACCTGCCCCCCCCAAAAAAGGTCCCAAATGTGGCAGCGAATGAGGGGAGGAGACAGACAAGTGGTGTTTCCACTTTTTGGATGGCGCTCCGCCTTAAAGGGACACTAAAGGTTCCTTTTGTTTTTAAAATAACAAACATGTTATACTTACCTCCACTGTGCAGCTCGTTTTGCACAGAGTGGCCCCGATCCTGATCTTCTGGGGTCCCTCGGCGGCTGTCTCGGCTCCTCCCCACAAGAACTAACCCCCTTCTTGGGAGCTCTCTGCAGCCAATAGCTGCGCTGCTATCAATCGACCAATGAATGTGCAGAAAAGCCCGGCCGAGAAAGGGGGCTCTGATGGGGACACTGATGTAAGAAGGGGGCTCTGATCAGAAACTGATGTAAGAAGGAGGCTCTGATGGGGACACTGATGTAAGAATGGGACGCTGATGGGGTCACTGATGTAAGGACAGGCTTTGATGGGGACACTGATATAAGAAAGGGGCTCTGATGGGGACACTGATATAAGAAAGGGGCTCTGATGGGGACACTGATATAGGAATGGGGCTCTGATGGGGTCACTGATGTAAGGACAGGCTCTGATGGGGTCACTGATGTAAGGACAGGCTCTGATCGGGACACTGATGTAAGAACAGGCTCTGATGGGGACACTGATGTAAGGACAGGCTCTGATGGGGACACTGATGTAAGGACAGGCTCTGATGGGGACACTGATGTAAGGACAGGCTCTGATGGGGACACTGATGTAAGGACAGGCTCTGATGGGGACACTGATGTAAGGACAGGCTCTGATGGGGACACTGATGTAAGGACAGGCTCTGATGGGGACACTGATATAGGAATGGGGCTCTGATGGGGTCACTGATGTAAGGACAGGCTCTGATGGGGACACTGATATAGGAATGGGGCTCTGATGGGGTCACTGATGTAAGGACAGGCTCTGATGGGGACACTGATATAAGAAGGGGGCTCTGATGGGGACATTGATATAGGAATGGGGCCACTGATATAGGAATGGGGTTCTGATGGGGTCACTGATGTAAGGACAGGCTCTGATGGGGACACTGATGTAAGGACAGGCTCTGATGGGGACACTGATATAGGAATGGGGCTCTGATGGGGACACTGATATAGGAATGGGGCTCTGATGGGGTCACTGATGTAAGGACAGGCTCTGATGGGGACACTGATATAGGAATGGGGCTCTGATGGGGTCACTGATGTAAGGACAGGCTCTGATGGGGTCACTGATGTAAGGACAGGCTCTGATGAGAAATGTGCTGACTGAATGTATTTGTTCAACCTTTATCAATGGCTCAAGTTTAATTGGAATTTCTTTGCTCTGCTTTACTGAAGTTATTTCTCTGTTGCACCAAATCGTATCATATGCCGACTACAAAAATACCTCAAAGAAAAACATATTCATTCATCCAGATTTTCTCCATCCATTTTTTAAAACTGATGTTTTCAGTCCAATATTTGTAAAATATGTGACCCGTGTACTAAAAAGTTTGGAGACCCTGGCCCTGGTGGAGTGGGTGCGTGTTGACTACAGGGGTAATTTCTCTCCAGCTCACAATTCAGCTTAATTTTTTTTTTTTAACGAGACTAGTTATAACACAGTTTTTGCATAAATTTATGCAAACCATACGAAATATTAATAAAGTGAAAGTGCAGGGGAATGACTAAATACACAGTTGAAATGCATGTCTGTGAACTGTCACACTGCACTGCTCACTGGACTGAACGCTGTCACTTTAACTTACTTCTGGCTGCTGCGCTGGGCCTTTGCGCCTCCTGCTTCTTTTTGCTTCCACAGTTCTAATAGGAGCTGACTGCTGTGTGTCCCTATGGAGGATTACAGGTGTGTGTTCCTAGTTCTCGGCTGCAACATTGATTAGCGTTTTCACAACAATGGCATTTTGTGCACAAGGACTTTAAAGTGCAATGGCCTTTTATTGTTGTTGCATTTTGACAAATCTAAAGATAGGCTTGTAAAAACTACTATTCTTTTATTTATTTTGTGGACAATTTGGCTTGTTTTTTTGCAATCACAATCAAGACTTGGAGCGAATCAAAAGAAAAAAACTTTCCTCTAAGTCTCTCTGTGTTTTTAGGAATCTAAAATTGCAAGCTAATACATTTTAGGGCCAGGGTGCATCTAAAACCAGCACCCCCCCCCCCCCCCCATACTTACCTGAGCCCAATGGCGATCCAGCAATGTGCATGAGAGCCTCAGGTCTCCAGGGACTCTCCCTCCTCATTGGCTGAGACAGCAAGGGTAGCCATGTCACAGTCAGTGAGCCAATGAGGAGAGAGGGGCAGGGCCAAGCCACAGACCTGTGTATAAGCCAGTTCTTCTCTTCCGACTACAGCACCTGACTTCAACCCTACTGAACACATGGGATGAATTGGAAATGCAAGCTAGATCTTCTTGTCCAACATCAGTACCTGACCTCACAAATGTTCTTGACTGAGTGGGTACAAATTACCACTAAACTACCCCAGGAGAGTGTAGGCTGTTATATCTGGGGGGGGGGGGGGGGGGTATTATTGCCCATGTATTTAGAGTGAGAAAACCTGGAGGCTGTTATAGCTTGTGAAGGGCATCATAATTATACCCATGGATTTGGAAACAGAAGTCCAACAAGCTCATATAGGTGTGATGGACAAGCTTTGGGATCTGGGAAGACTCCTAGATCCAGCTTCTCCCATATAAACATCAGTTCCTAAAGATTGAACACAAGACTGGGCAATATCATGGCCTATCTGACCATCCACAGAGCAGATACAGGTAGTATCTTACTAAAATCCTTACAAAGCTGACCTGGAGGGATTCTTTTCTTTCCCATCAGCTTGCAGTTTTGCATTAAATCAGCTCTGAGTAGATCAGCTAATGGGTTTACAAGTGGCCAGTAATTGCTGTGGCGTAGCAAGAGAACAATTACACCCCATGCCCAGTGGGTAGAGATATTCATTGCTGCTCATGTTAATATCATTTATGGTACTCTGCCATGTTGCAGACTGACTGGAGGATTTGGATGCTGAGAATATCAAGGATTCACCAGAATACTAAATTCTGATTTGATTACAAGAGGAAGATCTCGGCAATGTAATTTTACTGGCGCTCTTCAAGCTATTCTCCCGCATGTAGAGGCAAACGTGATGTGACACGTCTCTGTTGCAAGCTCATAAACTGCAGGGAGATGATACTTGGGAGTCCTCCGTCTGAAGAGGTATCGGAGTGCCGTACAATGATGTTAAAATGTTTCCTCTGTTCTGCCTTAGAGAAACAGCCAGAGCCTGTGACACTGATCTGTACAGAGACTCCAGAACAATTAGTGGCATTAGTATTGTTAAAGAAGTATTGCAAGGGCGTATTAGATCTTCTAAAGCTGCACTGCCTGGGAGTCATTACAGAGGCAGCAGATACCTCGGCGGGATTTGGAGATCTGCTGGCTGCTGCTGTCACAGTAGACACAATCATTTCCCATTCAATAATATCCGAGGGAGCTTTTTAAAGTAACACTGTCATTGCTGGCCTCTGGAAGACCAGGTTGGTTGCTTGTGTCTGATCCAAAGTGTATGTAAACCCTAACCATGAACAGGGGAGGGCTGGCAACCTTAGGCCTGGGTGGCAGTTTCAGTCAATTGGCCTTTTGAACCGCCGAATCAGCTCACCATCCATGGCCCATCTGTTTTTTCAATGCAGCCTTACCAGTGCAGTCAACTCCAGTGCCCATCAATGCAACCTGATAACTGGGGCAGGTTACATGGGGTGTATGGGGGGGGTCAGCTATGGTGTTAGGGTCTCTCACCACAGTGATCTTAGCAGGTCTTTGCCAACTTCCTAGACCAGAATAAAAAAGAAAATGGTAGCAGGCAGCAGCTGCCGGCCATAAGTCAGGGCGGCCTGGGAGGGAATTGCCACCCTTCCCCCTGGCCCAGCCCTCCCCTGACCATGAACTTTGATTATTTGCTCCCTTTTGGTCCATTAAATGTACCATTAAAAAGTTTTGTTATATCTGTTCAAAAAGTTCAAAATTAACTTTGGATCTTGCCAGCAATCCAGTGCTGCCCTGTTCACTTTTCCTGTATATCAGCCCTGATCAGTTCAATTCTGTAGTCTACAGAACACCAACCACAACCCTAGGTTGACCAGAGGAAAAGAAAGCAAAACCGAAAACGAATGCAGTCAGTGGGCCAGGTTCTCAAAAGAGATACGACGGCGTATCTCCAGATACGCCGTCGTATTTCTGAGTTGCGCCGTTGTATCTATGCGCCTGATTCTTGGAATCAGTTACGCATAGATTTCCCTTAGATTTGACAGGTGTAAGTCTCTTACGCCGTCGGATCGTAACTGCATATTTACGCTGGCCGCTAGGGGCGTGTACGCTGATTTACGCATATAAGAAGCAATTAGGTGTTTTAATTCTCTAGCATCCACCAGAAGTAAAATATCGGTTTTGGGTAAGCTGCAGGGGGCTTCATCCAAATAGAAGAAGTAATAAAATTTCCCCCCTCGAATTTGACTGTTCATTGGTACGCAATTTCTGAGAAGCCCAGATCTTTGTACACACGAATATTCTGCACAGTTTCCATGGAAATACACAGTTAATGGACACTATATTGACTTTCTCATCATTCGTGCATTCCTACATTTCCAAAAGGGTGCTTTGCCCTCCAAGGCCAGATCTTGACAAAGTCAAGTAGCATGAAGAACTGCCGAATTATCTGCTTGAACATCAATATTGTCGTGTGGTGCTTCCATTCTTGACTCATTCCTGCCACAACTCAAGGTCATTGCGGAAGCCTGAAATGTGCAAAACCTGCCAGTCCAAATTATCAGATTCTATACACTTATACTATCACCATTACCGTCTTCTCTGATCCACTTTTCCAAGCAAGCGGCATGATGACGTCACCGTACTGGACCTGTGATGCTGTGATCTATGCGCAACAGAAGCCTAGAAAAGCTGTGAAGTTTTAATCGGAAGCCCTTGTAACAGGGTGACAACGCAGTATCAGAATGGGTAGACAGTAACAGAGCATTGTTACTCTATAACAGGGAGTACCTGAACAGGGACTCTTAAGCTGACCATAGACGGTTCGAATCTTGGCCAGTTCCGCAGGAATCGGGAGAAATTCAAAGCATGTATTTACAGGCTGATTGTACCCAAATCGATCTATATTGTACTTGGGTACAACAGGCATTTCGGATTTTTAGGATGCGATTATTGCCAGAAGCTATAGCCGCTAGCAATAATCACTGTGTTTTCCCGTCAGAGATGGCTTCCTTCCCCCCACTGGGAGAACACAATAGCACTGCGGGAGGCATTTCTCTATCAACCCTGACTGTGTTGATGGGGGAATTGAGCAATTTTTTTTTTCATGCAACCCGTGGTTTTAAGAAAGAAGATCGCATCACCTATGACCTACCTTAGAGCTGCATTACAAGGGATTTGTTAATGAACGCCACTGGTTTTACCATCAGTCTTGTGCTAGGACTGGCCACCTTGTGCACTGACGAGTGGAAAGGAAGGAACTAGTGTCGAGTACAGACGTTTGGACATTCCGACAACAAAACCGTGGATACATTTCCGACGGATGTTGGCTCAAACTTGTCTTGCATACACACAGTCACACAAATGTTGTCGAAAATTCCGAACGCCAAGAACGCGGTGATGTACAACATGTACGACGGCACTAGAAAAGGGAAGTTCAATATCGTGTTAGTAGAAGTTTGCTGAGAGACGATTCACGCTTTTCAGCCTTTGTGCTTTAAAGTCCGTTACAGCGTAACGAATTTGCTATCTCTATTACGAACGCTAGTTTAACCAGATCCGTTTCATACTTGATTCAGAGCATGTGTGGAATTGTGTGCGTCGGATTTGTTCACACACGATCGGAATATACGAGAATGGATTTTGTTGTCGGAAAATTTGAGAACCAGCTCTCAAATTTTTGTTGTTGGGAATTCTAACAACAAATGTCCGATGGGGCCTACACACAGTCGGAATTTCTGACCAAAAGCTCCCATCGAACATTTGTTGTCGGAAATTCCAAGCGTGTGTACGCGGCATTACAGGAGGAATAGAGAGCTCAGGATAGCGATTTCGAGAGATGGCAGGAGGCGGGGTGGTGATCCAAGAGTCTGCAGATGTTCAGGCTTCAGAAAAGTTTAGTCTCTTTCCTTATGCTATGCAAGTCAAACTTTTTTTTCATTTCAAAATGTTAAAAAAACTTTTACAAAATGATAATATACACAATGTAATCTGTCAAAAGGTGTAATAACGGTTCGGCATAATCTTATAAAAATCGTCCTTTATGACCACATTTCACAAAGATTTTCCTAAACTCCTTGGTATATTTCCTACATTTTTAGATAAAAAGCATTTATTTGATTCCAGATGATCCACATATAGTATATGGAAGTTCGTTTTCCAGTTTGGAGCCTCCACTGGAGGACCAGCTGGAATCTGATTGTTGTCTTCTGGATCTCCACACCTTCTTCTTATAAATATCGTCTCGTCTACGCTGATAAAATGTTTTTTTTTGCTGGCGGCCTGTTCATCTTCTCTACAGACCAAACACGCAACGTATGCGTTCACCTTGCAGGTCGCCACCGAGTGACAATGAGAGTGTTATCCCCTTGTGTAAACACTGCGCCTGAGCTATGCTAAAAATACACATTACCTCATTTTCCATGTGAGGTAATGTGATCACAGGGAACGGGGAAAAGGTGATAATTTATGTTGTCCCCGCAAATATGCACAGAGAAAACGATGATGTTAGCATGTTACACAAGGTGAAAGAGTCTCAGGTAATGAATTCTTGTCAGCGGCGCTTCCTTTTTTCCTCTCTTCTGTGTGCGGCGGGAGAAGAAGAAACAGATGTGTCACCGAACAGCTAGAGGAGACGCCGGGAGGGAGCGCGAGCCAGGGGGGAGATATTTCTATTTCATGCTTGGCCTTCCCACCCCCATCCTGGGATGGAATTTCTTCAAAGTCATCTTCAGCTTTCTGATAAACTGATATAGTAAATCAAGACCATGAGATGAGTATTGTTTATAAAGGTCATTGTGTAGGATTTTGAATTATCTATTGTGCTCAGAGAAGGAAGGATAGGCTAAATTCCCAACAATGTCACCACTGTCTAGTGGTTAGATAGGCTGCCTTCTTGGTGATGTCACTGGTCTCTAGTGAATGGATAGGCTGCATTCTCAGTGATGTCACTGGTCTCTAGTGAATGGATAGGCTAAATTCCCAACAACGTCACCACTGTCTAGTGGTTAGATAGGCTGCATTCTCGGTGATGTCACTGGTCTCTAGTGAATGGATAGGCTGCATTCTCGGTGATGTCACTGGTCTCTAGTGAATGGATAGGCTCAGGGCTTTTTTTTTCATCGGGAACGCGGGGGAACGCAGTCCCGGCACCTCCTGGACTGACTGTATGTAATGTCAAGGGGTGCTGGGGTGTGCTGCAGGGTATTGATGCTCACTGCTAGTGGATCTATTCTAGCTAGAGGGGGTCTATTGTTTCTGAAGGAGATCTACTGTGGGGGGAGGGGTCTATTTTTGATGGCTGCCAGAGAGTCTATTAATGCTGACTGTGCAGAGGTCCGTTCATGCTGCCGGGAGTCTATTATTGCTGGGGGGGGGGGGATTTTGTTGTCGGTGGTACATTGTTTGGGGGATCTATTGTTGCTGGCTGAAGGGGAAACCAAATTCAATACTAATTACTTAACACAACAAAATGATATTTGGTTCTGAATTGTCTAAAAGGGGCGGTACTGGGAGGTGGGTAGGGGATGGAACCAAAGAATGGTGCTCGGAGGTGGGTAGGGGCGGAAAAAAACAAGTGACTCTGAAAAGTGGAGTTCCTGCACCTATTGTCTGACAAAAAAAGCCCTGGATAGGCTGCATTCTCAGTGATGTCACCGGTCTCTAGTGAATGGATAGGCTGCATTCCTAGTGATGTCATCGGCCTGTGATTAATGGATAGGCTGTATTATCAATTACATCATCGGTCTCTAGTGAATGAATAGGCTCAGTGATGTCATCAGTCTCTAGTGAATGGATAGGCTGCCCTTCAGTGATGTCACCAGTCTCTAGTGAATAAATGGGCTACATTCTCAGTGATGTCACTGATCTATAGTGAATGGATAGGCTGCATTCCCAGTTATGTCAATGGTCTCTAGTGAATGAATAGGCTGCATTCCCAGTGATGTATTTGGTCTGTAGTAAATGGATAGGCTGTATTGTCAATTGCATTATTGGTCTCCAGTGAATGGAAAGGCTGCATTCCTAGTGATGTCCCCTGTTTGTAGTAAAAGGATAGGCTGCATTTTTAGTGATGTCACCTTCCTTTAGTGAATGAATAGGCTGCATTTTCTGTAAAGTCACTGGTCTTTAGTGACTGGATAGGCTGCATTCTCAGTGATGTCACCGGTCTCTAGTAAACGGATAGGCTACATTGTGATGCCACTGGTTTCATGAATGCCGATACTCATTCAGTGAAGAAGGCACCCTATTCTTGTATAAAACAGGTGCCATTTAATGTCTTCTATCTCTCTTCACTAGAAAGTTTTAGAATTGACAGCACTGAAGATGGAAGATTAATCTTGATTAATTACAAGTGTGTGTGGGTATGTTTCCCAGAAAATAGTGATTATTCCATTTGCTTTGAATCTATTCAGCCATTTGGTGAAATAATGCATATTTACTTATGTAAATTCCCATCCTGCACATGTTGATATTACAAACAATGAATGTAAATGTTCCCATTCTGCAGCTGAGCTTCTCCCTGTCATAATATTAATGACACAAATAAAAATATTCTCCAGCATCACGCCGGCTCCCAAGTGATTTAGTTTATTGCTGGTGGTGATGCTGCTCATAAGAATCCCGCAAGATGTTCCAGCTCTGCTAAATGTTTGCATTGTAAGGAAGGTAATGTGTTATGGTTTGCGTAATCCTAGGAGCTTCTGTATTCATCATTCTTTTGGTTCCTTTCCTTCAGCCAACAGCGCAAATGCTCTCTTTTGCTTAAAGCTCAACTCCAAACAGATGTAATATACACAAATTAATGCAGCTCTGTATTCATTCATGCTTTCCCGCTGAATGTAAAATAAAAAAAAATTCTGGCAAAAAAAATTGTGAAAAAAAACGATGTGGGGTTCCCCCCCAGTAGAATGGATTTGGAGGGGACCTCCCCCATGCCAAAACGTAAAAGCTGTCCTCCATTGTGATGTTCCAGCTGTCCGGCACCTCTTATATAGGCATGGGGCGTGGCCATCCAATCACCAGTCAGGGTTGTCGGGTAGAGGCTCTTGTCCTCATCAATATGGGGGCAAGGTGCTTTGGGGCAGGGCCTCCCCTGCCCCAAAGCACCCACCCCTCCCCCATGTTGAGGGCATGTGGTCTGGTATGGTTCAGGAGGGGGTGCTTTCTCATCCCCTCTCTTTCCTGACCTTCCAGGGCGGCATGCTCGGATAAGGGTCTGGTATGGATTTTGGGGGGATCCCACGCCATATTTTTGATTTTTTTTTGGCTCATTTAGCTGTCTATTAGGTCTCTTTTACATGGGTGGCCGGAAGGCATTAAAATAGAAGAGGTTTTACTACCCTCTGACCACCCAGCTGCATATTGCCCATTTAGACACTGCTGTGAGCCTGGTGCTGCAAAATTTAGACCACAGGTCACATTCGGTGGTTCGAATGCAACCTATTCAAGCGAGTATGGCCATGACAGTAACCATGTGTAATGTGCATGGTTGCGACGCAGTTCTGTGGTCTTTCAAGGATTAAAATAAGTATCCAGGAGGTGATATATCAGCCCTCCCCCTCCGAGCCGCCTGTCAAATGCATCTTAAAAGAGATCCACCACAGATTGGTGGGCGTGTAGTAAGCGAGCACTAGCTGTTTTATCCATCTGAACTTGGCACCCATTTTTATTTCCATTTTAACCCCTTTATGTTCACCCAACACATATATGCGATGGCAAAAGGGTGGGTTTTGCCACCCACATGTTGCACAGGGCAGCCAATGTATATGTGCAGAAAGTGTGTTCCAAGCAAGAAGAATGAACTGTTAAAGACGGCTCTTGGTCCAGACTAAAGAGGGTAGACGGTGGGACTGACTTCTAATCACATAATCGCTGAACCTTCTCGCCCTCTGGGCATTCAGAACTGTTTAGGAGGACGCTAGGGTGGGCGGGAAGGGGTTACTGTGTTGTTGTTTTTTGCCTATGATTCCATGTCCTCCTTTCATTCCCAGAATGTTGTCACCAGAAATCCAGACCCTGTCCTGCCTCGTGGAACCACGAGTGACGGCAGATCCACCATTCTATCAGTGGATTGGCCTCCTGTTTTTTTTTTTTTTTTTTCACATGGCCTCCTGTTTTATCCCCGGCCTCTGTTATTCTGCTTCAGTAAAAGATTTATCAGTAAATAAAAAGTCCAGATGACTAAGTGTTCTTTCACATCAGGAGGATTGATGAGAACAGTATGCAGAATGTTATGGCCTATTTGTAAAGTCTCGGCTCCTGGATGGTGAAGATGTGCTGACCGCAGGGGTGAGTGCTGGGCTGCCCATTTCCATCCATCAGAGGTTCTCAGATCACAGTGTGAGACGGAATCAGAGTGCAATCTATATAAGAATTTATTTTACTCTGTCATCAGCACCGAGGTTTATATTTCGGATACATTCTATGTGCAGCCGATGTCGCCAACAGCTCCATTTTCAAAGCTGGATAAACATACTTTTAACCTGTGAATCAAACCTTCCACACCCTCTGCTCACATTGTAGCATAAAGAAATAGAAATCTTGTTACATACCCTGGCAAAGCACATAGCGACCAATCAGAAGTCACTATGTGCCATAACTTTGGGTAATTGCTGGATCATCTGCAAGGCAACCTAGGTAGGAGAGTAGGGCCCTGTTTACGCTCAGGGACCCCTGCTACAAACTTCATGCACCTCTAGTAAATCAGTGGATAGCTCATTTGGTCAAAGCTGTGCTCCTGCCCGTCACGTAACAAGGGAGGGTATACTGGCAGGCATTTGGTATTTAATAAGACCATGCCAATACAGACAGGGCATTTCCTTTGTGCACATAACAAGGGGTTCCGCTTTTAAGACTCCCCCCCTCCTCCAACACAATTTAGCAGGTACCTAGTTTTGGCAGGTACCCACTCCCACCTCCACTGGAATCACCTAGGTCCAGAAGTTGTCCCCCCCTCTCCTCTCTTCTCACAATCTCCTGGGACACGTTTCAGGTCCCAAGAGGTTGCAGGACCATTCACAAAGCGCAGGGCGCCACTCGCACATGTGCAGTGGGAGCCTGGCTGTATACCCAGCACCATAAGAAACAGCCAGATCCCGCACCAAATATGCTGGCGCTGGGGACCTGAAGACCGGATCCTTGGACAGGTAAGTGTCCTGATATCAAATGTCAGCAAACTACAGTATTTCGTAGCTGCCGACTTTAAAAACGTAATGTTCTGTCTCTATTATTTAAAATACACCTATGATAAAATTGTAGACCCTTCATTTTTTTGTAAGTGGGCAAACGCACAAAATCTGCAGGGGATCAAATAATTATTTTCCCCACTGTATGGTGGTTGCACTCGGTATTTCCTTCATCCCTCTTGAAGGAAAATGTTGGAGAAGTTTCTCAAAAGTTGGCTTTGTGTTGCAGAGGTGCCCGGCATTAATGTATCTTATTGATTCGTCAGGAGATTTCACATCCTCAGAGAAGATCTCTTTATTGTATTATTGTATATTGCTGTAAGGTGTTTTAATAAAATAAAGGAACTTTTTTCTGAGGATGTGAAATCTCCTGACTAATCTCTTCCACACATTAACGCCGGGCACCTCTACAACACAACGCTGACTGTGATATTTTAGATAACTTCCCAAACAACTGTTCCATCACTTTCTGTCTCAGGGAGGATGGTCCCCAGGCCAAATAGATAGGGGTGCTCCCAGGGGTACCCAGAGAAGCCTAACCGGGGGGGGGGGGGGGGTTTAACCCTCCCCTGCTCTATCCAGAACTAAATGTAAAAGCTTTGGCTTTACACTTGAAGTCTTTCTATGCCTGGCTAGCTGAGTGGAATATAATGTCTTCACATTGATCCGTCAGCAGTGGGTTGCCAGATACTCACTTATAATGAAGCAAATTGGATTTATTATTTGTTTTCACGCTGGAAAATCCTGAAGGTACACTCCAGCCAAAACTGAAACTAAACCTTACAGGCAGTCCAGCTTAGGCAAAGTGGATGTAAACCCAAAAAATGTATTTATTTATTTTTGATGTCACAATGTAGAGAATAAGATTTCCTATCATCTGTGCCCAGTCTTGCCACACAGAGTTAATCCAGCTCTGAGCAATCCACTTTTATTGTTCAGTGAAAATTAACAGACTTCCAGATAAAAACCTGTCTAAATAAAAAGTCCTTTCCGTCCCCTTGCTTCGAGTGACAGGGTTTTTACATATCTCGTGCACTAGCTTGGACACATGCACATTCCTGGATGTTTATCATAATATGGGGGGTGATCCACAGTTCATTGTGAGAGGTAATGTATGTCACTCGAAGCCAGGGGACGGAAAGGACATTTTATTTAGACAGGTTTTTATCTGGAAGTCTGTTAATTTTCACTGAACAATAAAAGAGGATTGCTCAGAGCTGGATTAACTCTGTGTGGCAAGACTCATGCTTAGTGGTGAGTGCAGCAGGTGTTCCTTAAAGCGGTTGTAAACCCGCAAATCTTTTTTTTTTTTTTTTTCCACCTGAAAAGTAAAAGCCATAATGAGCTAGTATGCATCACATATTAGCTCATTATGAAATACTTACCTCAAAACGAGGTGTAGGGAACTCGCATGGTCCACGCCGAGCGAGATATCATCTTGACTTGGCGTGTCTTCCGGGTATCGCCGCTCCAGCGATGTGATTGGCTGGAGCGGCAATGACGTCACTCCCGCGCATGCGCGCGGGAGATTTAAATTCGGCAAGGTCCGGCGGCTGCCGGTCCTTTAGCCGAGGATCCCCGCTGCGCATGCGCCGCTGCAATCAGCGGCGCATTGCGGGGGGAATATCTCCTAAACCGTACAGGTTTAGGAGATATTCTTTATACCTACAGGTAAGCCTTATTATAGACTTACCTGTAGCTAAAACTTATAAAAACGAGTTTACAACCACTTTAACTGTGTTTTAGCACTGGGGTCCTTGGTTTGAATCCCAGTCAGGACACTGCATGCATGGAATTTGTATGTGTTTTATGTGTTTGCGTGCGCTTCCTTCTGGTACTCCGGTTGCCATGCTGCTAGCTTAATTGGAGCTAATATGTGTACATATGTCAGATAGGGACCTTAAATTGAAGTCCTCTTTCTTTGTATATGCAACGTAATTAGGTTACTTGGCACCTAGCAGGTGATCAGGCATAAATCATGTGGCGGTTTGTATTACCCATTTTTTGACCTTAGATTGTAAGCTCCTTGAGTGCAGGGATTGATGCGAATTTATAATATGTAAAGTGTTGCTTAAATTGACTGAGCTATATAAATACCTGTAATTTCAGTATATTTTCAATTTAAAAGAATCCTGCTCTTGTTTTTGTTTTTTTAAATGACCCATCCAGCTAAAAAAAAAAAAAAAAAAAAAATATATATATATATCCTAAAGAAAGCTTCCGTGTAATAGAAGTGGGGTTATACTCATCTCTCCACTTGCTGGTGTGTCCTTTGGGCACAACAAAGAAGGGGGTAAGAGACCCGGACATCCGACACTCCAGAAAGTATCAAATTCTGAATGCTCTATAAAGTAAAAATAGAATCTGCACTCCTCACAGTACTCGACCTTGTAATGATGGGCGCTCAAAGTGAATGCCACAGACGGTGCCGCTCCAGAACCGAATGCACAGATGCGACGTTACCAGCACTCCAAATAGTCACATAAGGCATAAGAAACCTACATTTTAGTGCCTTGCGGGGTCCCTTTCTCAGTGCATTCTAGTGATGACTATGTCACTGAGAATGGGACCCTGCAAGGCCTCAAAACGACACTTTCTTGTGTATTATGGGGGTTGATTTACTAAAACTGGAAAGTGCAAAATCTGGTGCAGCTCTGCATAGAAACTAATCGGCTTCCAGGTTTTATTGTTAAAGCTTAAAGCGGAGGTTCACCCAAAAAAACAAGTATATAACATTACATTCAGTATACCTCAAACATGTACAGTATGCCGTTTTTTTTGGGGGGGGGGGTTTACATACGGTATTATCGGTATTTTCCTCCTGGCTTACGGGTACTCGCTACCGCGGGAGTGGGCGTTCCTGTGCAGTGCCGCAATGTCATCTGGGACTTCGCCCATATGATCGATGTGCCTGAGAAAAACTCCCCCCCCCCGGCAGATAAGTCGGCTCTATACGGTGCCTGCGCAGTCAGCTCTACACGGCTCCTAGTCGGTGCGCAGGCGCCGTATAGAGCCGACTCGCGGTTCGGCTAGTTTCGGAAAGTCGTGACACGCCTTATCTGCCAGTGGGAGTTTTTCTCAGGCACGTCAATCATATGGGTGAAGTCCCAGATGACATTGCGGCACTGCACAGGAACGCCCACTCCCGCGGGAGCGAGTACCCGGAAGCCGGGAGGAAAATACCGATAATACCGTATGTACACCCCCCCCCAAAAAAAAAACGACATACTGTACATGTTTGAGGTATACTGAATGTAATGTTAAATACTTGTTTTTTGGGTGAACCTCCGCTTTAACACCGTCCTGCCCGGCCTATAGCAGATTAATGGCCAGGCGGTGGCTTTACCGTTCTGACTCGACGTCATATGACCTCCTTCAGAACGGGCTGCTCATGTGCAGCGATCACGGCAAAGAGCCTATGATGAAGGCTCTTTACCATGTGAACAGCTGTGTCCAATCACAGCTGATCACAGTGTAAATGGGAAATGCAGCATTCCTCAGTAGGGACATCTGCACTGATAATCGATGCCCTGATTATCAGTGCAGCCCTATCCGTTCTGTCCTTTAGTGCCCATCAGTGATCCCTTTCAGTGCCCATCAGCGATGCCTGTCAGTGCCCATCAAGCCTGCCTTTCAGTGTCCATCTGTGACGCCTATCTTTTTTCATTTGTTTAGCAAAAAAAAAAAAAAAAAGTTGTGATTAAATACCACTAAAAGAAAGCTCTATTTGTGTGAAAAAAATGTCATGTGTACAGTGTTGCATGACCACGCAATTGTCATTTAAAGTGTGACAGAGCTGAAAGGTGAAAATTGTCTTGGGAAGGAAGGGGGGAAAGTGCTCGGCGTTGAAGTGGTTAAAGCTGAAGTTAGAAGCTGATTGGCTCCCATGCAGAGCTGCACCAGATTTTGCACTCTCCAGTTTTAGTAAATGAACTCCTCAATCATGAAATGCATCTATTTAGACCCCTTTCACACTGGGGCTTTTTTCAGGCGCTTTGGCGTTAAAAAAAAAAAGCGCCTGAAAGAAGCCTCATCTGCAATCCCTTTCACACTGCCAGCGCCCGAAAAATGCTGGTAAAGCTCCGTTAAGACCCCTTTCACACTGGGGTGTTTTTCAGGCGCTTTTGCGGTAAAAAAAAAAAGCACCTCAATGGGAAGGAGCACTTTAGGAGCGGTGTATTCAACGCTCCTAAATCGCTGAAAAGAAGCTGCTTGCAGGACTTTTTTTTTACGCCCTGCCAGCGGAGCGCCTCAGTGTGAAAGCACTCTGGCTTTCACATTAGGATTGCAGATGAGGCTTCTTTCAGGTGCTTTTTTTAACGCTAAGACCCCTTTCACACTGGGGCGTTTTTCAGGTGCTTTTGTGTAAAAGCACTCAGGCTTTCACATTGTGATTGCAGATGCAGCTTCTTTCAGGCGCTTTTTATGCGCTTTTTTAAACGCTAAAGCGCCTGAAAAATGCCCCAGTGTGAAAGGGGTCTTAGAGTGATGGTGGCCTTGCATCTTATCAAATCCTGAAGAGACTGATGGAGGCTGCGGTGCAGAAATGGAGTGGAAATAGAAGACAGAGTCCACCAGAGAGCGTATAATCCCTCTTCTATCACAGGGAATCTTCTTTTTTCCCCTGACAGTGTCGCTTTAAAACCTGTATAATTTGCAGCCAATTTTTGTTGTCGTTGTTCCTGCTGTAACCAAAATCTATTTATTTTCCTTACAGGGATGAAATTTGGATTTTCATTACATAAACCAAAAAAGGTAAGGTTTTTTTTCCTTTAAATATAACCTGATAGTCACAACGTATACATGCAATGAGTTGTACAACCAAGATCCAGGGTCGTGTGTTATCTCCTTTAATTCCATATATAATATAAACGTATCAGTCATTCGAGATTATGGTTTACATGGCAGCATCCAGCTTCTCTTTAAACTGCCGTTCTCGGTTTTAAAAATAATCACAGGTGTATAAAATTCCCGAAAGAATGACTAACCTCTTTAATTTGTAAGTTCATTTTTTTTTGTTGGAAATTGTTAAAGTGCTGGGTAAAGGATTGTGGAAGAATCATTGCTCCATCTAGTGGCCAATTTGCGCACTGCAGTTTTTTTTTTTTCCAACTATATGTTTCACATGAAAAGAGATTTATTAACTGGTATAAAAGGTAAAGGTTTTGGAAATGGATCGTAACCGGAGTCCTGTATAAATATCCATAATGTGCAGAATGTATTTTACACGGCACTCCACACTCAAAATAATTAGATTGGATAGTAAAACAGAAAACATTGTAGTTACTTTTACCTTTATTACCATTGGATAATTAAACAACCTGTGATTGAGATCATTTAAACAGATTTTATTTGCAGCATACTTGCCCAAACAATGTAGGTCATTTACATATTTTCAACACACATCCCCTGCCAAAAACCTTCAGAAAAGAACTCAAATCAACATAAAATTGCCAGTAAGCATAATAAGTTATATAATCGTATTCTGCCAATAAAACTGGGGTGTCTTGTCGCGGGCTCTGCAACTTGCGCATGTATTTGCAAGTGTGTGCAAGCTAAACCCCTGTTTTTAATGTGAACTGTTAGGGCAATTTGTTTTTGTTTTTTTGCAGACTGGCTGGTAAGTTGAGCTGGGAATTTTTCTTTGTTTTTGTTTGACATGTGTCGCCTAGGGTAACCACGTGTCCCGGATTGCCCAGGGCAGTCCCGCATTTTGCAGGTCTGTCCCGGGCACATTAATTCCAGAACAATACAGTGTCCCGGAATGAAACTGACACAGCCACCCCCCACGCAGGGCCAATCTGATGCCCCCAAAAAAGGCCGCCACATCACCACTTTACTCACTGAGAGTACTTGTCCTGGCCGGGAATGCCTGGAGGAGCACAATCCCCACCCACTATTTGTGATTGGAGAAATCATAAATCCTGCGTCTTGTGTCCAATCACTGTGCTGTGATTCGTTACAGCACAAGCTGATTTTTGGTTTTTGGGAAGGGAGGTGTCCCTGAATGGTAGTTTGGAAATGTGGTCACCCTAGTGTCGCCCTTTCATGTGCTCCTTGCTGTTAAGACCAATTATGGGTTGGGGAAGTTGCCATTTGTTTATACTGTTGGTTAATAGGGGGGGGGGGGGGGGCAAGCCGTCCTATCTTAGATATGTTTAAGCATATCTCTGTTTGAGCATACGCTTAAACATAGGTCGGCGTAGATTCTGAGTTAGGTCGACTTATCTACTGATAAGTCAGCCTAACTCTTACTGAATCTACCTATTAGTCTTTAAAGTGGTTTCTAAGCCTGTATACACCATCAGCACTGCCTCCTATTGTAGTATCCTCCTCTGTGAATGATTAATAAAAATAAATGCTGCAAATACCTAATTTCACTACCAAAATTGCGATCACATGACTGGCCAGTTTCTCATTTCCTCTTCTGAGAGATGCAGTGGGCGGGGCTGAGATTCCCCTACTAACATCAGTCTGGAGGGGAGGAAGAGAGCTGGCTGGTCATGTGATCGCAATCTCGGCACTTAAGTACTGAGCCTCTTTCTGAGATTTGGTGTTTACAAGTTAAAAACATTATTTTTTTGCTAGAAAATTACTTAGAACTCGCAAACATATATTTTTTCTAACACCCTAGAGAATAAAATGGCAGTCGTTGCAATACTTGTCACACCGTATTTGAGCAGCGGTCTTTACAAGTGCACTTTTTTGGAAAAAAAAATGTTTGCAATAAAAAATAAGACAACAGTAAAGTTAGCAAAATAGTTTTTCATATTGTGAAAGATAATGTTACGCTGAGTAAATTGATACCCAACGTGTCTTGCTTCAAAGTTGCACACGCTTGCGGAATGGCGACAAACATTTACCCATAAAAATCTCCATAGGCGACGTTTAAAAAATTCTACAGGTTGTTTTGAGTTACAGAGGAGGTCTGGGGATAGAATTATTGCTCTCACTCTAACGATCATGGCGATACCTCACATCGTTCTCATATGCGGGTGCTGCTCACGTATGTGTTCGCTTCTGCGCACGAGCTCGTCGGGACGGGGCGCTATAATTTTTTTTTTTTTTTTTTACTTTTTTTTTTTTTTTTTTTTTTTTACACTGTCAAAAAGAACTCAGATCTCATATTTAGACAAAAATGCAATAACATTATTATTTTTTATGTCATTTAAAAATAAAATAAAAAAAAAGTCCCTTTTAAGAGCATTGGGCAGAAGAGATGTTTTGATGTCGCTTCCGCCCTGCAATGATATGGAGACAGGTGGAGGCCATTTTCCCCTCACTCATCTCCATACCCAGGCAGGGACAACATTCGATCGCCACTGCCAACGGCTCTGGTAAGTGGCGGGAGGGGGGCCCTCTCCCGCCACCCATAAAAGTGATCTCGCAGTGAATCCGCCACAAAGACCACTTTTATCTGAAAGACTGCCAAAGAGGAGGATACCGGGGGTTACGGTAGCTAGCTGCTGCGATAACGGTATTCCTTTTCAAAGTAGCAACGTATTCCTGCGGTGGGCAGCCTGTAAGTGGTTAAATAAGGTATTTACAGCATTTATATTTATAAATCATTCACAGAGGGGGACATTGCAATAGGAGGCAGTGCGGATGGTGTATACAGATTAGTGTTATGAGAGCAGCAGGAGGGGGGAGGGCAGCTCACACACACACAGACAGAGAGCAGGCTACTGATGACAGAGGTACATAAACTGACCACGGTGTTAGGGCTCAGCAGCCATGATACACCGTGGTCAGTTTACAGATGGGTGGGAAGAAACTGGCAGGATCTGCCAAGTTTTTTAGATGTTACATGGGGCCAAATGACACACGACAAGCACTAATATAACATGCTTTAAAGAAGCAGGATACATTTTTTTGGGGGGGGGTTAACAAACGCTTTAAGTGGTTAAATACACTTTAAATACTGCTAAATGTGTTGGAGTTTTAAAATTAAAAAAATATAACGGCTATCTAGGGAAACAAAGGGAGGTATGGGAGGTAACTACTGACAGCACACGTCTTCCAAGTTTGTGCCTCACTGTGCAGAGCAGCCAGGATTAGCATTGGAAGCACGATGAATAATCCAAACATAGCCCATGATAGATTGTCCTGTACGATGACCATTGCCTGTCTACACTGCTCAGTTGACCTGTTCTATTGGTTGCTGGCACCGTTCTTCGCAGGAACCCTGTAGCGCACACCCATCGCCTCTCCTTACAGCCAATCCATTCTGTTTTGCATGTTGCGAGTCCTGTCTGGCTGTGATTAGTCCATGTTATTGTTCTTAAGAGCCAGCTTGAGGTTTGCCAGCGTTGGATTGTCTGGCCGTAGAGCACAGATGCCAACACAACGGCTTAATTTGCATGATAACAGATTTCATAGACATCAGCTTGGTCTGTGCCCAGCTGGAGCCCTGCCATCTTTTGTCACAACAAATGTCAATTCCTACACTCTTCTCCATTCTGAACTGTACGCCAGACAAGGCAAGGGTGGACAATTGTGCCTCTTGCAGCGATTATCAAACATGCTGGTCCACCAGCTGGGCTGAGTTGGATAGGCTGCTGTTTTCCTTCGCAAGGGAATTCCGAACTTGAATAAAGAGTTGCTTAAAGGGTTTGTAAAGGTACAATTTTTTTTTTCCTAAATACCTTCCTTTACCTTAGTGCAGTCCTCCTTCACTTACCTCATCCTTCCATTTTGCTTTTAAATGTCCTTATTTCTTCTGAGAAATCCTTACTTCCTGTTCTTCTGTCTGTAACTCCACACAGTAATGCAAGGCTTTCTTCCTGGTGTGGAGTGTCGTGCTCGCCCCCTCCCTTGGACTACTGGAGAGTCAGGACGCTCTCTACGTTGCAGATAGAGAAAGGAGCTGTGTGTTAGTGTTAGCCACAGATATACCCCTCCCCAGCATGCCCAGCGAGGGAAGAACTCCTCTAATTGGCTGCTGTGGAAAAGTGGCTCTGCCAGAACCTCCCTAGCGCCAACTGTCGCCCAGGGGTGGGATCGCACCCTTGGAACGCAGACTGACCCACAGGACAGTTCTGGAATGACAGCAGCCCAAATTTAACAAATCGTGAATGGAAGCAAAATTAACTCTCCCATTCCCCACTAACTTTAGTGTAGTACATAATCATTTGATGAATATTTTTATTTTGTTTGTTCACTTTGCTGCATTCGAATCGCAAACACTATAACATTTTCATTTAGACCGATTTGAAAATGTACCAATTTGAACGTTTCAAAATCGGAAAAAAACGAGATAACTAGATAAACTAATAAAAACGAAACACATTTTTCGTCATGCACATGTCTACCCTGAGCTGAGTGCATCCAGGTTCATGGCTTCTATGGGAGATCGAAGGGGGACCGTCCGCTCGCCATCTTGACACCACCAATGGACGCCCCAGGCTCCTGGAGGGCACAGATGAGCCAAGGACATACATGTTGGTGGATGGCACAGAAACATCTAGAACAGAAAAGTCTGTCAGCACTTTTACAAAAGCAAATTTAGCTCTGAATTACAACTTCGTACAGTTACTGAATACAATATTTTTCCCTATAATGGCACTTTAAGAAAGAGCAGAACGGCAGCCGCAGTGTGAAACCTTTGTTGTTTCTCTACATTAGGATGTAAACGGGTTAAAACTCCGGTGTTGTTCAAAACTGTCCTTTTACTTGTTCAGGTCAGTGAATCCCTTTCAGTGATGACACTTAGAAAGCAGTCTGAGAGGAGCCGCAGACACCCGGCTAAACGCAGCACGTTAAAAGCCTCTCCTGGTTAGGGTGACAGCCGGGGTCACAGAGAAAAGTTGTGTCTTCATTTACCAAGGCTGCCGAGACAAATGTTTTGCTGCTATTCAGAGCTTTGCAGTTGGGCATTTTATAATCGCCGCGCTCCTCCTCTGATGGTGTCAGCGGTCTTCGTAGCGACAACAATTTGTAATTAATATAGCACTGCTCAGTGGAACTGACTGCTGGAAACACAGAGCGCTTTTCCTTAACCACTTGAAGACCAGGCCTATTCTGAAAAGATTCTGCATTTTCTTTTCCTATAAAATTACCGTATATACTCGAGTATAAGCCGAGTTTTTCAGCACATTTTTTTGTGCTGAAAATGCCCCCCTCGGCTTATACTGTGCAAAGTTTGTTTTCCGAGGAACCTACGGCCAGGGAGCACCAATTTTTCAAAGCCGGGCACCCCTTCCATAGACTCTCATGTTAAACGGTAATTTCTCTGATGAATTTGGGGGCCCGGTACCAGCCGGTCGTAGGTTTCCTGGTCCCGGAACTTGGCACACATGTAGCCCCATTTCTCCTCTACAAGTTTGCAAAGTTTGTTGTCTGTAGGACCTACGGCTGGGGAGCACCGATTTTTCAAAGCCGGGTACCCCTTCTATAGACTCCCATGTAAAACGTCAGTCGAGGCATGGGCTCAGTCGAGGCATGGGCACAGTGAGGCATGCAGATGGACACAGTGAGGCATGCAGATGGACACCCTAGGCTTATACTCGAGTCAATAGATTTTCCCATTTTTTTGTGGTAAAATTAGGTGCCCCGGCTTATACTCGGGTCGGCGTATACTCGAGTACATACAGTACTTAGGAGCCCCAAACATTATATACATTGAAAAGGATTGAATGAGTTTGAAAAAATTCCATCAAAACATGGCGGACTTTACCGACACGATATGAGACTATAGTTTAACAAAATAGAAAATTCTTTATTACAAAAGTATAACATGTAACACACATGGACACCCTATTAACAAACAAGGTCAAAATACCAAATAGACATAGGAGCTTAGGATTTAAGGTTAAATATTGTATAACCACTAAATTGTATGAGATTATCAGTTGGTAGAATCCAAAAACTCTGTCATGTCTTCTTGTCAATGCGTTTCGCAGAAAACAGCTTCCTCAGGACATTTTTGGGTAGGTGCTGGTACATGATTAAAATACAAAAAAGGAAAGAACATAAGTACTCATAGTATGGCAATGTATATATCATATTTTAGCATTTTTTGTATTTTAATCATGTACCAGCACCTACCCAAACATGTCCTGAGGAAGCTATTTTCTGTGAAACGCGTTGACAAGAAGACATGAAGGAGTTTATGGATCCTTAAAGCGACACTAAAGTTAAAAAAATTTTTTTTTAAAGAACAAACATGTTATACTTGCCTCCACTGTGTGGCTCGTTTTGCACACCGTGCAAAATCCACGTCTTCTGGGGTCCCTCTGTGGCTGTCATGGCTCCCCCTCCGCAAGAGCTTTCCACCTTAATGCGAGCAAACTCACATGGTGGAAAGCTCTTGCGGGCATGCTCCCGTGATACAACGGCGGACATAGCCACCGACTGTATCATTTGGCCCTGCCGCATCATTGAATGTGATTGACAGCAGCGCCAGCCAATGGCTGCGCTGCTATCAATCTGTCCAACCTAGCCAATCAACGGCCAGGCTGGGAACCGCAGAGGATGACGGGAACGAGCGCGGGACTTTCGAGGGGTGAGGTAAGTAAAGCGGGGGCTCGGGGGGGGGGGGGCCTAGTATTGTCGGATGTTGTTTCACCTTAATGCAATAGGATGCATTATGGTGAAAAAACATTTACTTTTACAACCCCTTTAAATCCTAAGCTCCTATGTCTATTTGGGTATCTGTCTGTTTGTTAATAGGGTGTCCTTGTGCGTTTCATGTTATTTTAACTATTGTAATAATAGAGTTTTCTATTTTGTTAAACTATTGCCTTGTGGTGTGCCGGTAAAGTCAGACATATTTTGATGGAGCCTTTTCCAACCTTTCGTATAATCAATGAATGTTGGCATAGTGAGGGATATATATATATATATACACAGGTGGTTCTCAAAAAATTTGCATATTGTGATAAAGTTCATTATTTTCTGTAATGTACTGATAAACATTAGACTTTCATATATTTTAATAGAGAACACTAAACGGGTGGGACTTTAAATGAAGCGTAAGGCATAGAGCCGAGCGCTTCCATCCATGAACTGTTGTAAGTTATACAATATTCCTTTGATTATTGTAACAGTTTTATCATGTGATTACTGTATTTATTGTATAATTATCATGCTACTAAATAACTGACTGCCCATTGTTATCACGCAATGCTTTCATATTATTTGTTTGGTACTACTGGGTCAATCACCTGCCAATGTCTATCGTTACCGTTGTCCTCCTGGGGTGCATGCCTCATTTAAAGTCCCACCCTTGTTCTTCCTTGCTCTTTCATATATTTTAGATTCATTACACACAACTGAAGTAGTTCAAGCCTTTTTATTGTTTTAATATTGATGATTTTGGCATACAGCTCATGAAAACCCAAAATTCCTATCTCAAAAAATTTGCATATTTCATCCGACCAATAAAAGAAAAGTGTTTTTAATAAAAAAAAAGTCAACCTTCAAATAATTATGTTCAGTTATGCACTCAATACTTGGTCGGGAATCCTTTTGCAGAAATGACTGCTTCAATGCGGCGTGGCATGGAGGCAATCAGCCTGTGGCACTGCTGAGGTGTTATGGAGGCCCAGGATGCTTCGGTAGCGGCCTTAAGCTTATCCAGAGTGTTGGGTCTTGCGTCTCTCAACTTTCTCTTCCCAATATCCCACAGATTCTCTATGGGGTTCAGGTCAGGAGAGTTGGCAGGCCAATTGAGCACAGTAATACCATGGTCAGTAAACCATTTACCAGTGGTTTTGGCACTGTGAGCAGGTGCCAGGTCGTGCCGAAAAATGAAATCTTCATCTCCATAAAGCTTTTCAGCAGATGGAAGCATGAAGTGCTCAAAAATATCCTGATAGCTAGCTGCATTCACCCTGCCCTTGATAAAACACAGTGGACCAACACCAGCATTTGACATGGCACCCCAGACCATCACTGACTGTGGGTACTTGACACTGGACTTCAGGCATTTTGGCATTTCCCTCTCCCCAGTCTTCCTCCAGACTCTGGCACCTTGATTACCGAATGACATGCAAAATTTGCTTTCATCCGAAAAAAGTACTTTGGACCACTGAGCAACAGTCTAGTGTTGCTTCTCTGTAGCCCAGGTCAGGCGCTTCTGCCGCTGTTTCTTTTTCAAAAGTGGCTTGACCTGGGGAATGCGGCACCTGTAGCCCATTTCCTGCACACGCCTGTACACGGTGGCTCTGGATGTTTCTACTCCAGACTCAGTCCACTGCTTCCGCAGGTCCCCCAAGGTCTGGAATCGGTCCTTCTCCACAATCTTCCTCAGGGTCCGGTCACCTCTTCTCGTTGTACAGCGTTTTCTGCCACACTTTTTCCTTCCCACAGACTTCCCACTGAGGTGCCTTGATACAGCACTCTGGGAACAGCCTATTCGTTCAGAAATTTATTTTTGTGTCTTACCCTCTTGCTTGAGGGTGTCAATGATGGCCTTCTGGACAGCAGTCAGGTCGGCAGTCTTACCCATGATTGCGGTTTGGAGTAACGAACCAGGTTGGGAGTTTTTAAAAGCCTCAGGAATCTTTTGCAGGTGTTTAGAGTTAATTAGTTGATTCAGATGATTAGGTTAAGAGCTCGTTTAGAGAACCTTTTCATGATATGCTAATTTTTTGAGATAGGAATTTTGGGTTTTCATGAGCTGTATGCCAAAATCATCAATATTAAAACAATAAAAATGCTTGAACTACTTCAGTTGTGTGTAATGAATCTAAAATATATGAAAGTCTAATGTTTATCAGTACATTACAGAAAATAATGAACTTTATCACAATATGCTAATTTTTTGAGAACCACCTGTATATATACCCTTTTTTTTTTTTTTGCAGAGGCCCTAGAGCATGGGTCTTCAAACTACCGCCCTCCAGTTGTTCAGGAACTACAATTCCCATCATGCCTAGTCATGTCTGTGAATGTCAATGTGTTACAATGCCTCATGGGATGTGTAGTTCTACCACAGCTGGAGGGCCGTAGTTTGAGGATCTCTGCCCTAGAGAATAAAATGGTGGTTGTTGAAGTTTTTTATTTTGCACATTATTTGCACAGCAGTTTTTCAAATAAAATTATTTTGGAAAAAATACACTTCAATTAATTTTACTGCAAAAAAAACCCAATGGAGTTTATTTACTAAAGCTGGAGAGTGCAAAATCAGGCTAATTTGTGCATAGAAACAATCCAGCTTCCACGTTTTATTGCCAAAGCTTGATTGAACAAGCTGAGGTTAGAAGCTGATTGGTTTCTATGTATTAGTGAGCCTGATTTTGCACTTTCCAGCTTTACTAAATAAACCCCCTATCAAGGGCGGACTGACCATTCGGGCACTCCCCGTGGGCCCCATGCCACTAGAGGGCCCCATCAGGGTTGCCAGCCTCAGTAAAACTAGGGACAGTATGTAAAAATCTGTGTTTTTTTAAAAATCCCAAGATTATAGCTGGCCCGCCTTTTCAGTGTGTGTGTGTGTGTATACTGTGTATGTATACTGTATGGCCCCATAATCTCCTATTGCCCGAGGGCCCCATGTTTTGTCAGTCCGCCCCTGACCCCTATATATAACCCAATTTTTGGTAATGCATAAAAGATCATGTTACACCGAGTAAATGGATACCTAACATGTCACGCTTTAAAATAGTGCACACTCTTGGAATGGTGACAAACGACAACATCAGCAAAGCTTTCAATTTGTTTTCCAGGTGACCCGTTTACAGAGGAGGTCTAGTGCTAGAAATATTGCTCTTGCTGTAACATTCACAGCGATACCTCACATGTGGTGCGAACACTCTTTACATATGTGTGCTTTCGCTTCTGCACGGGAGCGCTTTAAAAAAATTATAATTTATTAATATTTATTTTATTTTAAAAAAAGTATTTGTAAACTGTCACTTGATTTTTTTTATCATTTTTATTCCTTTCACAAGAAATGTGAACATCACTTGTGATGGAGATAAGGCATGACATGTCTTCTTTATGATGACATCTGGAGTCTATAAGACCCCCATATCTTTTCTCTACCCTGTAAAGCATGAGATCAAAAATAAATAAAATAGATCTCAAGCTTTCCAGGAAATCTACCCTACCGAAAGTGCTGTAATGACGTTGCTTCGAGCCTCCTAGACCATAGAGATGGCTGTGGACTTATCCAACAAAATAGTGTTATCGAAGGAACTCCATCACCAAGAAGTACAGTGCCTTGAAAAAGTATTCATACACCTTGAAATTTTCCACATTTTGTATTTTATTGGGATTTTATGTGATAAAATCACATAGTGGCACGTAATTGTGAAGTGGAAGGAAGCTGAAGATCAGAGAGATTTCTCTAGGATACCCAGATCTGGGGGTCTCAATTGGCCAAATACCTTGGAGCATGTATATAAAAAAAAGAAGGCTTCAAATAGAGTAAAAAAGTCTAAAAAAAACGTCTATTGATAAAAGCCAAAAAGGTACTCACAAACATAGAAAATCACAAGCTCTCTAAAAGTTAGTTTGCCGGCAAACAAAATTCAAAATCACCCGCACTTTCAGGGTCATGTGGGTAGAAATGATATCAGCATGTAGCTCCGCCCTTCTGTTTTTATTTATGTTTACTATAGTTATATCACATGGTTTGTCGCTGTTGTTCTTTAGTTAATTTTTGTTCTTTAGCGCGGTATACTAAGCTGTTACAGGTATCATTCAGATATAATTTTTTTCAGTTGACTAATCCCTTCATTGTAAGAACAATCATAGCAGCTATTCAGCCGCTTGATCGTTCTTACAGGCGGTGGGAAGGGACTTCCCCGCCTCCCTCGGCTGCTTCTACCGGCTCGCCTGTGCGATTGGCGAGCCAGAGAAGGAATTCCCCAGCGCCAGAACTTAGTCATAGAAAAAGCCGAGGGCCAGATGGTCCCCAGCGCCACGTTATGACGTCACGTCTGGGCCGGCGGAAGTAAACAATGCCGGTGACTTGTCCTCAATGTTCCACTGTGGGGGAAGTTCCTTCACTCACTGCGCAGGCGCAAACTTCCCGACGGAAATCCCCGAACCTCGCCCGGCATCCAGGCTCATTCTTTAACATCCCCGTGGATTGGAGGATGTTAAAAAAAGAGCCAGGAGGCCGAGCGAGCGAAGCGAGTCGTCCGAGCGCAGCGAGGACGTGAGGCCGACTGGCCACTTTCCTCTAAGTCCACGTCGCCCTGGATGCCGGCCGCCGTTCGGGGATTTCCGTCAGCAAGTTTGCACCTGCGCAGTGCTTGAAGGAACTTTCCCGATAGCTGGAACCATCTCTGCGCATCAGTTCGCGCATGCGCTGGAACTTCCATGATACATGGAACCAGCACGGCAGATCACCGGGGACTCATATAGAATATCCTGAGATAGTAAAAAAAAAATTTTTTAAAAATCTCAGGCTTTCCAGTCTGGAGGAGAGATGTGGGGTCTTATTATTATTAACATTAAAGGATAACACTATAAGTTATTTATAAATATTAACATATATTCCTTGGGGAAAAAAAGTAAAAAATTCTATTTGGGTACAGTGTTGCATGACCGCGCAATTGGCAGTTAAAGCAACGCAGTGTCGTATCCCAAAAAATGGCCTGGTCATGAAAGAGGGGAAATCTTTTGGATCTGAAGTGGGTAAAAGAAGCCTAATGCTCCACCTGTTGGCTGAAAAAAAGAATGCATATTATTATGCATTTCACATTTACTAGACAAGAAAACAAATATTTTTTTTAATCCTGACTATATAATACACAAACTAAAATAAATCATTCACATCCCCACACGTTAAACTGATCATATTCACATGTTTTAAATTTAACCTTTAAAAGGTTGTAGATTTTATAATGGTTTTAATATTCTTGCAGGGTATGTTTACTGACAGAGCGTACTGTGGTACATAGAGAACAAATCCATTTGACTTTATCTACAACTGTCTGGTTCTGTGAAAGAAATTTTTTTTTTTTTTTTTTTTTTTTTCTGACAGTATAATGAATAAGCAAATAAAACTCTTCACGCTCCAATTGAGATAGTGTGCAGATTTGTCAGACACAACGATCTGTGTTCTTTTCACTGTATCTTGTAAGCTTTGTGTTGCGGAATTCTGAATAATTCCCTATTCTTCTATTCACAGGGCTGCACGCCTAACAATCAGTATGGAACTTCAATAGAAGCTGCTGCCAAACAGCTCCTGAACATAAACCAAGATGTACCGACGTATCCTCCTTATCAGTACTCAGCTAGTTTACACACCCCTAACCGGAGGCAGAAGACGGCAATATTTCTCAGGCGAGACAATACAAAATACAATGAGAGAAAACTCTTGAAGAAACGCAAGCATTTCCTGTTGAAAGAAACTCCAATTTTAATGCCCATCAACAGTTCTGCAGTGGATCTTATGAGATTGGAAGAGGACGACAGGAACAGCAACTGGAAAAAGCTCTACGAGGTCCAACGGCAGCGGAAAAAGCTGATGCAAGACATCTGCCTGAAGTATAAGAGTGGCAGCCGAAGGATTATCACCCCTTACCATGTCTCCAGAATCTTTGTGGAGGACAAGTACAAGATTCTCTATTGTGAGGTTCCAAAAGCCGGTTGCTCCAACTGGAAGCGAGTTTTAATGGTTCTTAATGGACTGGCCTCTTCAACCAAGGATATCCAACACAACACCGTCCACTACGGAAACTACCTTAAGAGACTGGACAGTTTTGACCGCAAAGGGATATTCAACCGCCTCAATACCTACAAGAAGATGATCTTCGTGCGAGAGCCTTTCGAGAGGTTGGTGTCTGCTTTTCGGGACAAGTTTGAGCATGCCAATAACTATTACCATCCCGTCTTTGGCAAAGCCATCATTTCAAAGTATAGGCGAAATGCCACCAGAGAAGCTTTAAGGACAGGCTCTGGAGTACAATTTAAAGAGTTTATTCAATACTTGTTGGATGTCCATAGGCCCGTTGGGATGGACATTCACTGGGACCACGTGAGCAGACTTTGCAGTCCGTGCTTGATAGATTATGACTTCATTGGGAAATTTGAGAGCATGGAAGAAGACGCTAATTTTCTCCTGCACCTTATAGGTGCTCCCCAAAATTTGACATTCCCCCGATTTAAAGACCGGCATTCAAATGAGGAAAGGACCACTAGTAAAATCACACAGCAATATTTTGCAAAATTGAGTCCACTGGAAAGGCAAAGGACCTATGACTTTTATTACATGGACTATCAAATGTTCAATTACTCCAAGCCTTTCGAAGACTTGTACTAATTATGAAACATGGAGAATGTGTTTTCTAGAAAACGTTCGCTGAGGGGAATGAGGCAGTGTTACAGATCGATAATTTCAGCTCCTGAAACTCTGAAAAATCTGATCAGTTCGTATTTTTACTTCTTAAACTTTAAGCAGCTATTGCGGATGGATATTTTAATACCACTTTCCCGATGATCTTTCAGTAAACTCATTTGGATACCTTTTCTATAAAAGTTAAATTTATTTAAGGGTAAATCCACACTTGCTGATTCTGCTAAAACTATTTCTGCTCGGAAAGAAATTATTTAACTGAAGATTTATTGTAAAAATTGTATTTTTGTTGGGTGAATAAAGTTGTTTTTAGAAAAAAATTCAAATAAAAAGGGCTAGATTTTTAATGGGGCAGTAGACTTTTTTTAAATAAAGAACTCTTATAATTCTGTACCTTGATGGCACATAACAGTGGTAACAATGCAAAGGTAAAATAAATTCCAGGTATTTATATAGTTACATCCAGCTTGGATCACTCCAAGGATCAGGTGGAGAGACATGTGGTGACATTGCGCTCTCCACCTAATTCAATCAAAGAAAGGCTTTTCAGGAAATGCAAAAGCATTCCCTGAATGGCACCCATGATCATCAGAGTACCAGAGTCTACTTCAGTGATTGACATCGTCAATGGGAATCAGCCAGGTATGGTATACATACGGTAGATACATTGGAACAATATAACTATGCAAAAAAATTCCCATCCCTGGAATTCCTCTAACATATGCTTTTATGATCCACCCTTCTGTTTCAAGTTTTGATTGGTCTGCGACCCCATTGGAGAAATGTTGCCTCAGTTTGTGACACAAGATAAAGAAATAAAGGGAGTCATTGTCTTTGAGAAAGAAAGCCACTTTAAAGTGTAAGTTCGCTCCAAATATTATTTTCAGTATTTTTGTCACCATACCTTACTGGATAAAGCTAATTGAATCTAATAATGTTTGTGAATTTGTTGCAAAATTTCGAACCCAGGGGGTCGGCAAACCCCCGAAACGCGTGCCAGAGATAGCATGCAACTGCATTTATGATGGCACGCGAGAGATGGCTGGAATATTGACAGCCCACTCATTAGCAAAGCTGGCCGGCGGCTAATCTCAGCATTTCTCAACCTTTTTACCCCAGAGGCAGGGCTAGATTAATGTAGAGGCTATTGGAGCTGCAGCTCCAGGTCCCTACTTTAATATAGGCCCAGCCAACCAAAAAGAACAGACACAGAAAGCAATGGGCTGATAGGGAGAGATCTCCCCTGATGGGCCCTACATTCTGCATGCACTGCCTGGGCGAAGCAATAGAATTGATAATGGTGAACAGTCCTAACGAAAGCCTGGTATTCTGCTTCCGTAGTGTTGTGTTAGCGCCATTCATGCCGATGCTGGTCTTTTACGGAAGCATGGGGGCTTCCACAGTGTTGGGCCTGAGCGGCTGCACTCTTTCGCCACAGAGTACGGCCCTTACAGAAACCAGGCAATTTAGTCAGACTTCCCTAGCATTACCCTTTCAAGTCTGGGCGCATTCCAGCACAGGCTCTTGGAAATGCAGAAGGGTGCCCAGTAAAGACCCACCAAAATTCTCAGCACCAAGCGCATAATGCTCTTAATCCAACCCTGCCCAGAGGAACCCTTGGAAGGATTTTCAGGTTTATGGGAAACCCCTGGTCAAAAAATTCATCAAATGTTAGTGAGACAAATGTCCCTTACATTGGTGCTCAGTGGGAAGAATTGTTATTAGTATACAGAATTTATATAGCGCCAATAGTTTGCCCAGCACTTTACAAAATAAAGGGAGACAGTACAATTCAAGTTAAGAAAGTAAGGAGGACCCTGCTTGTGAGAGCTTATACTCTAATAAAGTGTTTCAAAAAGATCAATTTTTTTTTCCCCCTTAATGCACTAAGGTAAAAAACCTTCTGGGTTCACCTTTCCCCCATATACTTACCTGAGCATCATCTCGATCCAGCGATGTGCATGAGAGCAACGGCTTTTCTGGGTCTCTCTGTCTCATCTGCTTACACAGCAATGGGATCCATTGGCTCCTGCTGCTGTCAATCATAGCCAGTGAGACAATGAGGAGAGCATGGGGGCAGGGCTGAGACACGCTCTGTGTGAATGATTTAGGCGGAGCGTGGCTTGGGAGCAAGCCTGCTCGATTGCCCCCATAGCAAGAGGCTTGCTATTGGGGGCACTCAGTGGGAGGGGGGGCCAGGACCGTCAATTTGGGACCCAAAAAGAAGAGGATCGGGTTGCTCTGTGCAAAACCATTACACAGAGCAGGTGAGTATCATTTTGTATATCTATATATAAAAAGTCTTTCCTTTAGAATCATTTTCAAGCAGACCTTCAAACTCTTTTTTTTACTGTTCATTATTCATCATTGTTGGCTCTCCAATGTGGCTTAGGCCCCAGAACAATGCCAGCACCATTTGATGTGGGGTCAATTAACCACAGCTCAAGGAACCCCGAGCAACCTCTGTAGGAACCCCATGGCTCCATGGATGTGGAGTAACTGCAGTAGCTGCTTCTTCATAAATCTGTATAGGAATCTACAGATTAGGAAGAATGGGATCATAGGTCCCCATGAAATAAAGGATTACTCTAATGAGGTGCAGTTGGTTAACAACTCCCCAACTACTGATATACAGAAGGAAGGTTCCTGCACTGCTCATAGTAACCAGTCCAATGAGTATATGAACTTTTATATATGGCTTCTAGATAATAGACTTGTCTTAACAATTGCCAGAGACAGCCCATGGGTGAGTGAGCCGCATCCAGCTAAAAGAGGAGATTGTGCGCGTCGGCTCATGATTAAGATTATATTGATCTCCTGAGCCAGCGGGAAAGGTGTCTCTCCTTCATCCAGCGCTTGTTCGATATCAGTCAATATAATCTTCTGTGTATTACACACCTCGGTGAACAGAGGAAATTGTATCACTCTTCATGAACAGGTTCTGTTACCATAGGTCAGCCAGTACACGACATTCCCGCGCACTACATGCGCCACCAGACAGCTAAGGAAAAACAGTATTGACTCCGTATGGTAATTCTGAAGTGTTATTTTATTTATTGAGCTCTACGGACTCCATCTTTCTTCCTACTCTTAAAGTAGACTGCTCAGGCGAGTAATTTGCGAGGTGGCTCAGAAATTCACAGACCACAATATCCCAGCGGACCCCGCGTTCTTTCTCCTGCATGCATCTAACATCCAGGATAAAGTATGCAAAAAAAACGTGATTAGGCACCTTTTGGATGCAGCCAAGGCCTGCATTCCCCTCCATTGGAAGGCTACACTTCCGCCGACAATACCCCAGTGGATCGAGAGGTTGGAGGAGATTAAGCGCATGGAGGACCTTGTCCTCACAGTGCACGACAGACAGGAAACATTCAAAAACACCTGGCAACTGTGGAATATCTTCATATACTCGGCTGAGGGCCAAGCACTGAGGGAGCCCGCGGCTGATGTGTGAACGTATACCTTTCAACATGTTCCCTCCCGCCCCAGACCTACCGGAGCGTAGGTCAGTAAGTAAGGGAACTCCCAGCCCCCCCCCCCCTCCCTCCCTCCCTCCCTCCCTGTAACTTATCTACAGCGTGCACTATTTTGCTTTTGTCGGCCTGCGTGGCCTTGTCCCTGTTTTACAAATAAAAGAAACAAACAAAACAAATAGAAAAAAAAAATAGACTGCTCAGTAATATAAAGTGGGACTGTGTCCTTAAAACAAAATAGCAGGAAGGTATCTACAGACTATTCCCCATGGACCAGATGTGGCCCTCTGCTTGCCCTTATCTTGCTGTTATGGCACTATTCCTCCTACTGACACCAACAATGAGGCACTATTGATTGCACCAATAATCATGCATCATTCCACTGATAGCAATGATAGGACACTATTCCTCTCATGATACCAACATCATACCGATGATGGGTTACTATTCCATCCCACTGACACCAAAAATTGTCACTATGGCTCACACCAATACTAATAATGGGGCACTATTCCTCCCATGATACCAACAATGGGGTACCGTTCCTCCTATTAAAGCAACAATGGGCTACTTTTTCTCCTATGATACCAACGATGGGGTACTATTTCTCACATGATTCAAAAAAAAAATCACTTTTGCTTATACCAATTACAAAGATGGGGCACTATTCCTTTTCCTAATGACCACAGGCTCCATGTAATTTTCTTACTTCCACTGACAACCAATTATGAAGCATTGTTCAATCCTCCTGACACAAGGGTATTTTCTACTCCCATTGGCCACAGTCCGTCCCCCCTAAAGTCTGAACGACAGTAATCTGGCTCTTTGTTTAGAAAGTTTGGAGACCCCTGCTATACTGTTTATCTTCTGCAATAAAGGCTTCCTACCTTCCTCCTCACAATCTTCTATTTACACCATACACTGAAGTGCTCATGTACAGCTCAGTCTACAATTCCAGCATCTGCCTGGTGTCTGGAGGAATCAACTCCTGTGCCCAATGCCCATGTGCGAGTGTTATGTCATCCCATATACAAACAGAGAGCAGATCGCGCTAATATACATGATGAGCTGTGTACAAAGAAGCTAATATCAAATAAATGACACTATATGCAAATATGTTATAACATATATAAATACTTAGTGAAAAATATAAATCTCTTAGTGAAAAAATATGAAAAATTAAGTGGATAAAAGTCATTGAAGTGAGCTAAAGTCCACCATGAAGAAAGTTCATAATAAAGATGTCCCCAGTGCAGGATCAATGAAACATCCCAGGAAAAGTGATGAGAAAGGCACTTCCACCAAAGAAGGCACTTCCACCACTGCCTGTTACCGAATCTTATTGGTCTCTGTTTAGGGAGACCCAACACAGCATGAAATTATATTATTCAAACAGGTTTGTCCAGCTCAGAACGATCGATCATCTCAGCCAACCCAAGTTAAATATATGCAAAGAAGAAGGGCTCATATAGTGTAAAATCCTCACGTTTTGGAAATAAAAGGGTATGCACTTACATCAAGTCAGTCAGTAAAGGCATCCAGTAAAATTCGAGCCGGCCAGCTCTAAAACAAACACCCGTATCTTCCGGGTTCAATCACAATGCGCGGTGACGTCAGAACGTCGCCTCCCTACGTTTCGTCTCGAAGGGGACGTGCTCTCTGTTTGTATATTTGTTTGGTGTAGTATAACACTTTTTGGTCGCACCTTTTTCACTTTTAATTTTAATATTTCGGAACGAGCGCAATAATTTCTCCATTTACCGTCATGTCATCCCACACTGACCAATCAATGCAGTTAAAGACCCAACACCTGGAAGAAGCTGAGAAGATATCAGTTTTGGAGGAGCAGATTCGCTGATGTCACATCGCTGGAGCGCAGGTATTTGCAAACTTTTGTCTTCTGCTTTTGCAAATCTCAATCAATAAATTCCTGACATGTCACAATATACATAACAGTACAGTATCTTTTATTTATTTTTTAAGAAAAGCCCCACCTTTTATTATTAAAAAGCCATCCCTGAGCGCAAGTACTTCAGTTCTATCTAGGCTGAGATAATGTCATTAGTCTGCTGCAGGCAGGAGGAATCTTTTCCTCAGTCTCCCCTTTCCCAATGACCAGACCACACATTATAACTTTGTAGCAAGAGGGGCTGATGTTTGCCCGACATTTGTGAGTACAGCCAGGAACTGCACAAAGCCAGAATTTACATGATTGTGTCATTTCTGAGCTGCCATCTCAATCCATGAAGTGGGTGACCCTGGATAACGCCGGAACAAAGATGGTGCCATTCTTCTGAAAATAAATTGCAAATGAAGGGATTTTTTTGGTGGTGGGGTATGGTGATCTCGGTGAGAGGTAATAAATACCTGGAAGTGTTACACTGACATATTACTAGGGAGTATAGATTTCTGTATTGCTATGGCATTGTGGGTGGGGTAGGAATCTTGCACCCCATGTGCATTCCTTGCTAGGGAAGAGACACCAGCTCCCTAAGTGATGTATGGAATGGAAGCAAAGGACGCATTTTCCGGTTCATTACACATTGGGTGGGTTGCAATTATCCACCAAACAGACCAACAGAACTAATTTCTAATTACGCTCCACCAGTTCAGACATGGGAGTGGTTCTCTGATATTCCTTTATTAATATATGACTCCATCATCATCCACCTAAATCTAAAAGTTCACCTACCCTACAAACCAGTCATTCTCTACAAGGTTTCCATGGAACCCTAGCTGACTGACCTCCCATTTGGTGGTGCCTTCAGAATACCAGTGCCTTCAAAGTTCCAGTGCCAAAAACAGTGCCTTCATAGTTCTAGTGTCAACAACAGTGTCTTCATAGTCTCAGTCCCAGCAACAGTGCCTAAATAGTACCTTTGCCTTCATAGTTCCAGGCCCAGCAACAGTGCCTTCAGAGTTCCAGTGCCAACATCAGTGCCTTTATAGTACCAGTGCCTTCATAGTTCTACTGCCAACACCAGGGCCTTTGTAGTACATGTGCCTTCAGAGTTCCAGGGCCTTCATAGTACCAGTGTCTACCTAGTTTTAGTGCCAGCAACATTTCCTTCATGGTACCAGTGTCTACCTAGTTCCAGTGCCAACAACAGTGCCTTCATAGTACCAGTGTCTACCTAGTTCCAGTGCCAACAACAGTGCCTTCCTAGTTCCAGTGCCAACAACAGTGCCTTCATAGTACCAGTGTCTTCACAACAACAGTGCCAACTGCATGACATGACATTGATGATTATTTGTAGAGGTGACATGCTTCCCACTAGTCACCAACGTAAAGGGCATTATTCCCACAAATCTAAAATAAACTGGTTTTAGCAAGGGTTCCCCGAGACCTAAAATAATATAATTTCATTGGTTCTTCTGGAGTTAAAGGCTTAAAAGGGTTGCTTTAACCCACCTCCCGACCCCCCATAGGGTAGACTGCCATGGAGGTATCTGTTATTATGCCCTGTCGGTGAAAGGGTCTTTGTTGAGCTGCAAAGTGTGACTGTAGCTTCAGCAGGCAAAGCAGAGAATGCTGCAAATGTCTGTTATATCAAAGAGAACCTGTCATGGGAGTAATATTTACACTTTAGCAGACCTCCTGATGCTGTCAGCCTGCCTGTCATACTAAGCCTCTGGCTTCTCCGGGACCCGGGGGCTCACTTTGTGCTGGACTTATGAAGCATGAAATCTAGGTCAGTAATCTGCAGGTTAATAATCCTCTGGATGGGGAGTCATTCACATGTGCCTAGAACCCCCAAACGCATCTTCTCTATTATCTGTACTATAGAAGAGCTCCAGTCTGTCTGTGTGAAATGTCTGGGTATTGTACGCCTCATCTGCAGGATACTAGAGGTCCCTCCGCTACATTGTCTACTTCTCTTCAAGCTTTTACCCTTAACGGAAATAAATTTCTGATGAAAAATGTTATAACACAGCCATTAAATTGCTGCGACTCTGATCTCTCCTCAATTCCTTTTGTTGCTGCTGTTGCTGTGTTCTTATAAGTAATTTGATTTGCACGACGTCTATCAAAAGACCTGCTCCGGCAATAAAACCGGCAGAGCCTATGAATTATTAAACTATATTGAGATTCTTATGTAGCACACAGAATTGCTCACTGAAGCTGAATAGGAAGCCAGCAACTCTTAGCATGGAGAACTACAAGTCTCAGCTTGATGGTGCAGGATATATTAAAGAGAACCGGTCACAGCTGAGAAGTAATGCAAGGATCTCAATGTTCTGTTCTAAATTGTTATATTTGAGTAGGCTTTTCATTTACTCCTTAATTTTCTTTACTTAGGGTCCTTTAATACTATGCCGTTGTAGTAACTGTGGGCTCTACTACAATGTGCAGGAACACACGTTAGGATCGGTAGATGTAAGTTGAAGAGCAAGTCAATGCACATTAGTGCATTGTGGCACGTAGCCCGAAAAAAAAAAACACAAGCCAGTTGTCGGCATTCCTTTTCCAACGCTGAGAGTGTAAGGAGAGGAGAGCCGATAACTGGCTTGTGTGAAAGGGGCATCTACACTTATAATTAGGGCAATGATTATCAGTGCCCATCAGTGTCGCTGATCCCCTACGGGGCCACACAATGAGATTGGAAGAGAAGTGGTTTACCTTAAAGGGGTTGTAAAGTCAGGAGTTTTTTTTTTTATCTTACTGCATTCTATGCAGTAAGATAAAAAGCCTTCTGTGTGCAGCAGCCTCCCTAATACTTACCCGAGCCCCATCCCTGTCCAGGAAAGTCTTGGTTGTCTGAGACTCTCCCTTCTGATTGGCTGAGACACAGCAGTGGTGTCATTGGCTCCCGCGGCTGTCAATCAAAGTCAGTCAGCCAATTAGGGTAGAGAGGGGGTGGGGCGGGGTCGCAGCTCCGTGTCTGAATGGACACAGGGTCCGAGCTGTAACTCGGCTGGGGTTCCCCCATAGCAAGCCTGCTTGCTGTGGGGGTACTGAACAGGAGGGAGGGGCCAGGAGCACAGAAGAGGCAGCCAAGAAAAGGAGGATCAGGGCTGCTCTGTGCAAATCCACTACTCAAGGTAAGTAATTATAACATGTTTGTTATTTTAATTGAAATTATTTAGACTTTACAGTCACTTTAAGCTGTACACAGGTTTTTCACTGTCAGGGCAGTAAGGATGTGGAATTTTCTTCCACAATCAGTGGTGTCAACAGGAAGTATTGATAGTTTCAAAAGACTCTTGGACGTGCATCTTATTGAACACAATATACAGGGATATGGGAAAGAATTAACTAAACAAACACACACCAGGTTGAACTGGATGGACTCTTGTCTTTATTCAACCTTACTAACTATATATGTAACTGTCAGTGCAGCAGCCACCCCCTATTCATGCGTCCGGCCCCTTTCAGCGGCTGGGGTGTTTTTTTTTTTTAAGCACCTGATTAGAGACAGAGGCTCCAATAGGCTTCAAAATAGGGTGGGCTCGTGGCGCAGACCACTGCGCTTGGAGCCCACCCATGTGTTACAACAGCGAATTAATACTATGAAGAGCAGGGGAACGGGAGGCCTCTGTCGAGCATGGGAAGCCGCGATGGGGTAAGTTCGAGTCCGACTGACCGTCCCACCGACAGGAGGGGTTGTCGGTGGAAAATGTTATTGCCACCCCCCCAAAAAAATAAAAATTTACTGGCTGCGGTGTGGGAAACAGTTAAATATGACAAGTTCCACCTGGAGATTGTGACTTCATCCGCCTGCCTCTCCACCTCAGCCACTCAGAGGAAGCCTTGTCTTCATTCATAAAAATACAAGGCTTCCTGTGAATGGGTGAGCAGCGCTCATCTCAACTCGATTTTGTTCCAGGCACGGGACTAGCAGTCCCCATACTGCTGCCGAAACACAGCGCTGTATACTGTATGTAGCTGAAGATACAGAAAGCAACTTTTGAAATGACATTAACACGCCAACACTGATCTGCACCAATGGGGTTCGGAGGTCCATTTATAATGAGACATCGTCACAGTTGTAGCGCCTTCGCTGTAACATCCACCCATAACGTATTTCATCCACTTAGAGCGCCATCAATAGTTCTAATTTACAAACAAGCACATTCCAGCAAATGAATAGACGCTGTATTACCCGCCGTCTGCAACGCGTCTCTGCCGCTATGAATTATTCTAAAGGGCTTGATGGCAAATCAATAGCCCTTGTTGTAATGTATTCTCCATAATGGAAATGAAAGCGGAGCTCTTCCTACTCTCCGTCGTCCGCATGTATTTCCAGGCAGCCATAATAAGGCAAATTATTGATAATGGAAAATAACTTTAATTGAAAGATTTATATGGAACGTCTCCTCAGATAAAGAGCGCTGAAATTCCAAATTTGTATTTAATTGCACGGCTTTTTTCACCATCCATCATGCTTAGTTCTCAATTAATTCAGCCTACAAGACGATAGAGGGAGCGTCGATATGTCAGCGGTGACATCTCCGTTCAGAGCGCCTGTGGAAGACGGAAACGCTCCCCGAGCTTGAAAGTGAAAGTTCCCTTTTGACTGGAGAAAGAATCTCCTCCGGATCAACAGACAGCGCCCTCCAAATGTTCACTGCAGAGCAGCTTAGAGTACTGCAGGGGATGCTTGTCATTAGAACTCAAGCCCTGAGCAAACACTTGAAGATAAAGTGGTTGTAAGGTCTCCACAATAAACTTCCATGATATGTTTTCTTCTGGGGTAAAAGTAATGGCAGCGTGGTCTTTTTTCCAGCAATATAGGGCCAGATTCACGTACAGCGGCGTATCTTTGAGCGGGCGTAGCGCATCCCATATGCGCTATGCCGACGTAACATAGGCAAGACCAGTATTCGCAAAGCACTTGCTCCCTAAGTTACGGCGGCGTAGCGTAAATGGGCCAGCGTAAGCCCGCCTAATTTAAAATAGGAAGGTAGTGGGCGTGTTGTATTAAAATTAACCGTGACCCCATGTAAATGAATGGCCGAACGAACGGCGCATGCGCGCGCATGCTCAGAATCACGTCGCCTATACTCCCTAAGATACGATGGCTCAATGCGTACGATGTGAACGTAACCTACGCCCAGCCCCATTCACATATGACTTACGTAAACAACGTAAAATACGACGGCTGTTCCGACATCCATACCCTAACATGACTTACCCCTGCTTTAGAAGGGATAACTTTACGCCGGACGTACGCCTTACGTAAACGGCGTTGCTAACTGTGATGGGCGCAAGTACGTTCGTGAATGGGCGTATCTAGGTCATTTACATATTCGACGTGTAAATCGATGGAAGCGCCCCTAGCGGCCAGCGTAAAAATGCACCCAAGATACGACGGCGTAGGAGACTTACGTCGGTCGGATCAAGCCAAAATTCAGGCGTATCTTGTTTCAAGAATAAGGCGCATAGATATGACGGCGCATCCTAGAACTTACGTCGGCGTAAGTCGTACGTGAATCTGGGCCATAATCTTTAAATCCATTTCCCAGCAGTTCCTTCACATGGTTTTCTCTGGTTTTTACTCCCTAACAGAGGGACTCCAGTGGGAGGGACTCACATCACTCTGCTTGTTTAGTTTCAAGAGGGGAGGGGCAGGACAGGGAGAGGAGGGGCTTCACACAGACCATGGAAAGGACAGGGAGAGCAGGATGATGAAAAGTCTATTGACAGGAACAGGCAGGATCAACCTGGTATTATACTATATGGAAAAGGATAAATAACATTGCATAAAATTACTAGAGCAAAAATAATGAAGGAAGGAAGGATCCAGTGGCGACCTATCCATTAGGGGCTCATGGGCGCCTCTCCCCCTATCCATCTAATCCACCTAATCTACATGCAGGGCACTAGCGCATGGATTCCAATGGGGGGGGGGGGGTTTGAAGCACGTAATTTGAGCCTGAGGATTTAACAGACTTTAAAAAAAGGTGGGCTCAGGGCGCAGAGCACTGCGCTCTGAGCCCACCCAGTTGTGTGACAATAACAAATGATTATTCGGTATTGTCACACTAATCCTCCTCCCGGACAATCGGGAAGCGTGTCACGAGACCCGTCACCCGATTGGCTGAAAGGACTGGCGATCCTATTGGACAACTAGGAGGAGGAGGGAGGAGACGCACGGCGGAAGCCAACGTGATGCAGAGGAGGAGGAAATGCCTGTCCACCGCCCGCCTGCCCCGAACCTAGATGGGGTAAGTGCGTGACTGGATGACCGATCACGAGACCCCCCGGGGGAATGTGAGTCAATCAAATCCAATGACGCGAGCGCCGGGGCCGAGTCCTGCTCTCTCTGTCAATAGACGCAGCAGCAGGACTCTGGAGTGCGCCTGCAGGGTGTCCTGGAGGAGAGTGCTGCTTCGACAGGGCACTCGAGAAGAGGAGGAGCCAACAACACGACTAAGGGACCCCAGAATAGGAGGATCGGGACCACTTGGTGTAAAACCAATTGCACAGAGGAGGCAAGTATGACATGTTTGTTATTTAAAAAAAAAAAAACAACAAGGGTTTGGTAAACTTTAACTCTAATGTTCACAGTGTAGCCGCTCCGCATTAGCGGTAGAGTGCCGCTAGTTTTAGCAGGACTTTATGGTAACTTTGGCTGCACTTTTCGCTCGCTAGCGGGCGCTTTTAACCCCTACTAGCAGCCGAACAAAGGGTTAAAATTGCCCGTGTTGCGGTGCTTCAGCAGCGCTGCCCATTCATTTCAATGGGCAGGGTGTTCTGGGAGCTGTGTATACAGCGCTCACAAACTGCCCCAAAGATGATGCTTGCAGGTATGTTTAGAACAAGCACACCGCCCCAGTGTGAAAAGAAACCCTGACATGAATGGGGAGGCAGTTAGTTAGAAGCTATTTCTAGCGCTAAAACGCCTGAAAACCGCCTCAGTGTGAAAGCAGCTTATGTTGGAGTGGCACTTTAAGGCATTCTTTCAATTTAAACACGTTAATGTAATGCCACCGCTGAGATCATTTAGTGGCAATGGCAGGTAACGCTAAAATGTAAACCCCTGCCCTGCCTTCCAAAAAAAAAAACACTAAATGTTCGCAAGCTCATCAGAAGGGAAGGAGTGCTGCGTTATCTCTTCCCCTCCCCCAGCCTGGCACCGCGGGGTAGCGGGAGAGATCAGCAATATCTCTAATTACGCTATGGTAATTCGGATCTGTGGAAGTTAATGTCTGTCAAATCCCTCAGTGCTGCGGGGTTATAAAAGAACAGAATTATTGGCAGTTGTTGAGATCTATGGACCTGCAAATCTGGAAGTAGCTCAGTAAAAATCACCCTTCCCTCTTACTGTTTAATACCCAGACACTCAAAAAGTTCCGACAAACTGCACTGAAGTTTTAGTGCTGATGTAAAACAAATCCCTATTATCTCATTTGCGCTTTACAATGGGGGACCTTTCTGTAACCTTACAAGCCTGACATGTCCCAGTATACAGAACCAGTACCGCACGGGTCAACTGCTCTTTTTGTCCAGGGGTGAGGAGAGCGCTTATACTCACCTGATCCTTCCACCGTAAAACGGCGTCCCCCCCACGGTCCAGTAGTGGACAGTTCTTGGTCTATGGAGTATGCTCTAGATTTGATGACATCAGGAACAGTCCACAGCTCAAGATTAGGGATGAGCCGATCACTCCCCCGTTCGGTTCGCACCAGAACCTTCGAACGGACCGAACGTTCGCGCGAACATTTTGAACCCCATTGACGTCTATGGGACTCGAACTTTCGAATTTAAAAGTGCTCATTTTAAAGCCTAGTATGCAAGTTATTGTTGTAAAACGTCTATTATTATCTTTATGTTACTGGCCGCTTCCTGTATATAGATTCACCAGGTACTTCCTCGATGCCGCAATGTCTCCTGGGAGCTTTTGTCATTGTTCCCAGGAGACATTGCGGAGGTCTGCCGCGAGTTATCGCGGGATTTAGAAAGAACTCTTTGACAATGGCAAAATCTCCCAGGAGACATTGCGGCATCGAGGAAGTGACGGAATACCCGCACACTACCCGATGAATCCATATACAGGAAGTGACGGAATACCCGCACACTACCCGATGAATCCATATACAGGAAGCGGCCAGTAACATAAAGGATTACTAAGGTACAGTGGATCGAAAAAACAAAACATGCAGTTTAGTAATTCTGCATATGAGCGTATAATTTTTTTTTTTTTTTTTTTGGTGGGGGAGTGGATCTTGTGTGGGAGTTCCCACACTTTCTCCCCAGGACTTGACCCCTGGGTCTGAGATTTCAATAAAGAGAACCTGCTTAAGTAAAAAGAAGTTATAAAATAGGGAGAGCTATTGGTGTCCTACGTGATACAATAAAGTTGTAGCACCCTCCCAAAATAGGGTGCTAGGAAAATCTAGTTGTTGGCTTGTTCTGTAACCAGAGGAACTGAGATAGATTGCCTGGGTTTGTTTATAGCTCCACAGCTTGGCGATTTGATTGTTTCGCCTGTCTCTGTGAAGATCCTTCCAGAGCATAGGGTGTGAAATTGTAATGCCTAGTCTGAATATTTGCCATGCTCTGGCCAATCCCTGGGGAGGTGTGCCTAGTAGGTGGTCAGAGAGGTGGTAAATTGGCTGGAACCATCGTCAGAATGTCCTTCCACAAGAGGGAACTGATCTGTGAGTTTCAATGGGCTGTTTGCTCCTAGAGCACCCCTAGACTGGCTGCTGGACTACTCACCTATGAATGGGGTCTAAGGAATGGTCCTACTCCATGATCTGTTAATAGAGTCAAATCCCTGTACCACAGTCTACCCATGGTCCTCAGCCATAAATGGATGGACTGTTCCAGTTTGTCTACTTGTATTATGAATCAAAGTGGTTGTAAAGGCACGTGTTGTTTACCTTTATGCATTCTATGCATGATGGTAAAAAAACCTGTGTGCAGCAGCCAGTCCAGTCCACGTAATACTTACCTGAGCCCCATCTCTATACAGCGATGTCCACGAGAGCCTTGGCCCTCCAGGGACTCGCATTGCTTATTGGCTTTTGGCTGTCAATCACAGCCAGTGAGCCCATCAGGAGACAAAGGGGGCGAGGCCCAGACATTGCGCTGTGTGTGAATGGACACACAGAGCTGTGGCTTGGGAGTGCACCCGCTTGGGTGCTTGCTGTGGGGGCACCCAGCAGGAGGGAGGGGCCAGGAGTGAGGGAGCTGAAAAAAGGAGGATCCGGGCTTCTCTGTGCAAAACCATTACACAGAGCAGGTAAGTATGACATGTTTGTTATTTTAATGTAACAAACAATGGTTTGGTAACACTTTAAGCTTATGGTCCCCAGCTGTAAGGACTTGGACTGTTCCATTATCCTTCTTTGTGCTGCCAATTCACATTGTGGCCCCCAGCTGTAAGGACTTGGACTGTTCCATTCTCCTTCTTTGTGCTGCCAATTTACATTGTGGCCCCCAGCTGTAAGGACTTGGACTGTTCCATTCTCCTTCTTTGTGCTGCCAATTTACATTGTGGCCCCCAGCTGTAAGGACTCTGACTGTTTCAGTCTGTCATCATCTGTGCTGAACTTTCTCTTATGGTCCTCAGCTGTGAACGATAGACTGCTGCTTAGAGAGAGGTTTCCTCTGCAGAATTGTGCTCAAGCATTTCGGAGTATCCCATTCCCCATTGTCCTCTTCCTGTTGCACGTTTCTTCAGCAATAAATACTAAAATGGCAACTCCTAGACTGTTTACTGAGCCGAAGGGAATGGACTGCTACTGGGTGCCTGGCTGCCACTGCACTGTTTTGGGAAAGAACCTGTTAAATCTACAGCGACCCATTCAGGGGGCAGCGCTACAAAGGTAAAAGGAAAAAAGTAAACACCTAAGCACTTAACCCCCCCCAAGAAAGGAAATTATGAGCCTGTCCCACCCCCACGCATGTCACTGATGACCTGTTAGGGCCTTTAAAGCATCACTTATGGAAAATATTGGGTACTGAATTTTATTGCCTTTCACAGAGGCACACAATTTTAAGCCTTGGCATGTTGGGTATCTATCTATTCATCATTTGTTTTTTAATTATCCCACAGCAGGGGTTTAAATTGAAAAGCAGATCTGGCCTCTCATTGAGGACCATACACCACCGGGAGAAAAGGAAGAGAGTCAGGATGCCCACTAACACACAGATCCTTTCTCTATCTGCAGAGTAGAGAGCGTCCTGACTCTCCTGTAGTCCAAGGGAGGGGGCGAGCATGACACTCCACACCAGGGAGAAAGCCTTGCATTACTGTGTGGAGTTACAGACAGAAGAACAGGAAGTGAGGATTTCTCAGAAGAAATAAGGACATTTAAAAGCAAAATGGAAGGATGAGGTAAGTGAAGGAGGACTGCACTAAGGTAAAGGAAGCTATTTAGGAAAAAATAAATTGTACCTTTACATCCCCTTTAAGACACCTGGAAAAATATTTTAAATAAAATACTGCATCTTGGCTGGGTCCCTGGGAAGCAGACTGGATCCTGGACTAGAGCTTTAAGGTGAAGAGATTTCACTCTCTGACTGTAGCAGTTCCATAGCTATAAATTTAGTTGCTCACTTATTAAACTCACTTGTTCTTCAGAATTGCTTTTTGAGAACAGAATTTTATTTTTTTCAAAGCATGATTTTGATGGATCTTTTTGATGGAAAGTAACAATATTGTAACCAAATTTTCATTTACAGGTTATGGAATATATCCTGGACAACCCAGAGAATGGACATGCTGATGCTGCCACCTAGCGGACAATTTCAGGAACTGCTGCACAGCAGACTGTATTGTGTGGGCAGTCATTTAGGATTATTGTCCCTTGAGAATGCTGCTTGGCAACTAATTAGTGGAAATTTACAAGTCTCCAGATGGACGGGGGGGGGGGGGGCAGCACACTAATTAATAGTTCTCTTTGCATCACCCACTAATATATTTCTGTCTGGCAGCTGAAAGGACACAGCAGTGGCAGAATGGTGACAGAAGACATCTCATTCTGTACCTAAAACTATTCTACAACAGACTGAGTGTTAAAGTAACAGGCAACACTTTTTGTGAACAAATGACTGTATACGTTGTATATCTTTTTTCCTTTCACTTCTCTCTCTCTCTCTCTCTCTCTCTCTCTCCTTTTCTCTCTCTCTCTCCTTTTCTCTCTCTCCTTTTCTCTCTCTTCCTCTTTCCTTCCCTGTCTCTCTTATTCTCCCTTTCTCTCTCCCTCCTTTTCTTCCACCATCTCCATCTCTCTCTACCCCTTTCTTCCACCATCTCTCTTTCTCTCCCTCTCTCCCCCCTTTTCTTCCACATCTCCATTTCTCTCCCCCCTTTTTTTCCCCACCATCTCCATCTCTCCCCCCCCTGTTCTTCCACCATCTCTCTCTCCCCCCCTTTTCTTCCACCATCTGTCCTTCTCTCCCCCCCTTTCATTCACCATCTCTCTCTCCCCCTTTTTCTTCCACCATCTCTCTCCCCCCCACCACTGTATTCCACCATCTCTCTCTCTCTCCCCCCCTTTTCTTCCACATCTCTCTCCCCCTCCTTTTCTTCAACCATCTCTCTCTCTCCCCCCCCTTTCCTTCCACCATCTCTCTCTCTCTCTCCCCTATTTTCTTCCACCATCTCTCTCTCTCTCTCTCTCTTCCACCATCTCTCTCTCTCTCTCTCTCTCCTTTTCTCTCTCTTCCTCTTTCCTTCCCTGTCTCTCTTATTCTCCCTTTCTCTCTCCCTCCTTTTCTTCCACCATCTCCATCTCTCTCTCCCCCTTTCTTCCACCATCTCTCTTTCTCTCCCTCTCTCCCCCCTTTTCTTCCACATCTCCATTTCTCTCCCCCCTTTTTTTCCCCACCATCTCCATCTCTCCCCCCCCCCTGTTCTTCCACCATCTCTCTCTCCCCCCCTTTTCTTCCACCATCTGTCCTTCTCTCCCCCCCTTTCATTCACCATCTCTCTCTCCCCCTTTTTCTTCCACCATCTCTCTCCCCCCACCACTTTATTCCACCATCTCTCTCTCTCTCTCCCCCTTCCCCCTTTATTCTACCATCTCTCTCCCCCTTCCCTTCCACCATCTCTCTCTCTCCTCCCTTTTCTTCCACCATCTCTCTCTCCTCCCTTTTCTTCCACCATCTCTCTCTCCCCCTCCCCCTTTATTCCACCATCTCTCTCCCCCCCTTTCCTTCCACCATCTCTCTCCCCCCCCCTTTCCTTCCACCATCTCTCTCTCCCCTATTTTCTTCCACCATCTCTCTCTCTCTCTCTTCCACCATCTCTCTCTCCCCCTTTTCTTCCACCATCTCTCTCTCTCTCTCTATCCACCCTTTTCTTCCACCATCTCTCTCTCTCCCCTATTTTCTTCCACCATCTCTCTCATTGCTTAACAGTTTGAGATTAAAAAGTTCTGAGGATGAAAATATGGGAGCTTCTATTGCTGAATTGCTTTTTCCAAGTGCAGGTTCCAGTAGGTAGCCAGTGAAGTCTAAAAAGTCTAAACTCCCATTCAGCATGCTTGTTTCATGTTAATCTTAGTTAATATTCCAATCGCACACCTTCCTGGAGAAACGGCTCATAAATACAAAAATGGGTGCTGAAGCGATCACCAGCTGGGTACTGGAACAATAAACCATATGAACATATTCGCCAGCACACCACGGATCGTATAAAACATCCAAAAGTTTTAATGCAAAGGAAGCCATCACAAGAAATGCAACGTTTCGAGGCCATGCAGGACCTCTTCGTCAGGCAAGTGATAAAGTCAGTGCAACACCATTACATATATGGAGACAGCCATCAATTAGAACATGTGAAAAAAATTACATAAGGGAGTGATTATGTAATTTTTTTCACATGTTCTTATTGGTGGCTGTCTCTATATATTTAATAGTTAATGGTGTTGCACTGACTTTTTTATCACTCGTCTTACGAAGAGGTCCTGCATGGTCTCGAAACGTTGCATTTCTTGTGATGCTTCCTTTGCATCAACACTTCTGGACGTTTTATACGATCCGTGGTGTGCTGGCGAATATGTTCATATGTTTCATGTTAATGGCGGCAGCCCCACCCAGACCCTGAACCCTTAAAAACAAGTCAGCAGTGACAACTGCAATCTTTCTACCCACAAACGTTTACTGTTTATGGCACGGTTTTGAAGGAACGCTACGGGTATGCCATTATTTCAGAGTGAATGCGCCGGCGACGTCACCGGCTGCATCCTAAATGGTCCAGATTCACAGAGAGCAAGGCGCACATTACGCCGCCGTAGAGTAACCAATGTACGCTACGCCAACGCAGCGGCAAGCATTGCATTCAGCAAGCCAGTGCTCCCAACGCTGCGCCAGCATGGCGTGGGTTTCGAAGGCCTACGCCGGCGTAGGTGGAAGTGGGCGTGACCCATGCAAATGAGACGTGACCCCATGCAAATGATGGGCCGAGCGCCAGACAGGTACATATTACGAACTGGGCATGCGCCATGACGTGGACGCACCCCTATGCGCCTGCTCACAACCACGCCGGCAAAACTGCCTAAGCTACACCTGAACACTGCGTACGCCGTGAACATAACGTATGCCCAGCCAGACACACGTCCAACGCACAATACGCCGGCTTGTGTTCCCTGGTGCAGACCTGAGCATGTCTGTTGCTGGGTTGCACCTCCTTTATGGGGAATAACTTTACACCGGACGTACAACTTACGTGCATCTTGCGTAGCATGCGCCGGGCACACGCACGTTTGTGAATCGCCGTATTTCCCTCATTTGCATGTTTGAATGGCTAATCAATGGGAGCGGCACCAATGGTCCCAGCCTAAATGTGCGCCCACTGTACGCCGGCGTAAGCAAGATACGTCGGCGGGGTGTAGCCTGTTTTTAGGCGCATATTAGTTTGTGGGTCTGGCGCACAGATACGACGGCGCACATTTGCACTTACGTCGGCGTAACTTGTTATAAGTCGGCATAAGTGCTATGTGAATCTGGGCCAATATTTCCTGAACGGTGCCTATAATAAGCCTGCCTTTTGGTAAAAAAAAAAATCATACATGGGAGTTATCTCCCACTTGTATGGGCAGAAATTTTATGAGCTCGCCAACACGGTTCAAGGGTTTAAAGCTCTTCCCCTTCCTCTGGACTACAAAATAAATACAAGAACGGTTTTAACTACACAAAATTCTGACAACTATTTCTGTATTTGTTTTTTTGTAGCCCTGAAGATGTTACTTGATCTCCTGAAGCGTGGAGGATGTTTTATGCTTTTTTTGTTATGAAATCACAAGAGCAGCAAATTATTTTTTGGCCTCTTAAGTTCCCCGTTTGAGCACTCTCATTAGACTAGACATGTGCAATTTGTTTGATTCCGAATTCGTTTTTTAACAAATTGCCACAAATTCGTTAATTCGAATATATCCAAATGAACAAAAACCCCTTTAACAAATTTTTCTGAAAATTCGGAAGTTCCGACAACCTGAAAATGTGTAAATCTGAAATAATAAATAACTAATAATAACTATTACATTATAGGTATTGTAATTTCCTTTCAAATTTGGCTTTTAGTGAATGTATTGAATGCCAATTTACCTGAAGTAACAAACTATCCGAAATAACGAATGCCATATCTAAATGAATAGAACGTAACTAATTAATAATAAATAATAATAAAACCTTTTTATTATTATTATTTATTATTATTATTAATTTGTTCCATTCCAGTCGTTTAGATGCGTCATTCCTTATTTCGCATAATTTGTAACTTCAGATACATTTGTATTCGTTACGTTCACAAACAGCCAAATTTGAAAGGAAATTCCAATACCTCAGATTGCGAGTAACGCGGTTAACACGGTTAATCTCAACACAAGCAATTCATTTTTTAAATTCCTGACTTGGCATGCGAGTGTTGTCTCGCGAAACAAGCAGGATTCAAGCCTCTGCGGTGTGCAGTACTGCATTTGGCCTGAGGTGCGGTGACACTCAGAGCCGTTTGGGAATACTCGGAAAGCCTCAGAAATACTCCATTCCTGAGTGTTTCCAAGCCTTTCCAATGGTTTCCGAGAGCAGCCGAGCGGTCTCCAAGTATTTATGAGTCTCTCCGGCGCCTCCCCCCCACCCCTGGCCACATACAGTAATGCATGCTATAGAAATCAATGCGGGAACAAATAATCTTCATTTCCATTGACTTCTATGGGGAAACTTGCTTTGATATGCGAGTGCTTTGGATTACAAGCATTCTCCTGGAACGGATTATGCTCGTAATCCAAGGAACCACTGTACCTATAATTTAATAGTTAGTTATTAGTAGTTAGTCCTTCTTTCAAATTTTCTGATTTTCTTTCTTATTTTTGTATTTTCGAATTTATGAATTGCGATCCTAACAAATGACCCGAAAAAAACAAAAATAATGAATGAAACTATTTTTCAGCAGTGCGCATGTCTACACTAGACTGTCCATACCCGATTCCTATTTTTGAATACCCAAGGTTAGGGGGGTACCCTGCATAGGCGTGCGCACATAGGGTGTAAGGTGTGCCTGGGCACACCCTAATCACCCTGTACTATGCAGATTCCCCCTGCTGCCTGGCTGCAGAGAAAGGGACTGGGGAATCTCTGTCCTCAATCCCTTTCTCTGTCTCAAAAGTTAGACATCAGGGGTCTGTTTAGACCACTGATATTTCACCAAAGTCCCCAAACAGGGCTCCTAAAAAAAAAAAAAAAACTAATATAAAAAAAAATAAAAAAGAATAAAAATAAAATTGTAAAAAAATAAAAATAATAATAATACAAACAAAGATAAACTACTGACACCAATCTCTGCCCTGCTGACTTGCCCACTGCCATATATGGCATATTACACACGCATGTGTGTTTGAGCTTTGGTGTGCACACCCTAATGCAATAGGCTGCGCACACCTATGGTACCCTGCTTGTGTTGAGAACAGCTTTGTCAAAGCCATTGTGCCCTGTTTGAATGCCATCAACCCTCATCTACCGCAAGCTATTGACACATCTAGCGCCTCAGTCATACATGTTAAGGGTTCACTTCAAATCCGGGTGAACGCGAGTTCCTCGTCTTTGGCGTCAGTCGCCAGTTTCCAAGCCTCTATTAACTGTCGCACCAGCTTAAAAGTCACATCAATTACCCGGTCAATTAAGAGCTGGTGGGGAAGTGTCGTCTTAATTATTGGTGTACACAAAATGTTACATTTGTGATTTAACCCCTGCCAGGGTATAATGGCACCCATCACAGAACAGTAATTGGCGGTAACCTGGATACTCCGCACGGCGACAGAATGAATTTCCAGCGCTGTAATTATGAAATATTTGCTTGGCACGCCAGAGTTTAATTAACACTCTATGAAGGACGTCGGCCGATCCTTAGTGAGGGTTCCTGACAGGCATCCCATATGTTGCTGTATTATTAGGCAGAATCAGAAAGCATGTACTTCTCAGTATATCAGCTCCAAAATGCTCCTGTCTTTCCTCATTATTGTACGTGACTTTAAAGTGGACCTGTCATCGGATATATTTTTCATGTTAAGACCATACATGCTACGGAATGCGTCAGTGTGCCACTTCCAGGTATTTATTTCCTCTCACAGAAATCAGAGTATTGCCCCAGCAGTGCTTTCATTTGCTCTTCTCTCCAACGGCACCATCTTTGTTCATCATCCATGGTCAAAAAAAGGGAGAGCAGGTCCTATGCTCACTGGCCCAGATTCTCGTAGGAGTTACGCCGGCGTATCTCGGTCGTAACTCTGAGTTTGAGGCGTCGTATCTATGCGCCTGATTCTTAGAATCAGTTACGCATAGATTTGTCTTAAATCCGACCGGCGTAAGTCTCTTACGCCGTCGTATCTAAGTTGCCTATTTACGCTGGCCGCTAGGTGGTGCTTCCGTCGATTTACGCGTTGAATATGGTAATGAGCTAGATACGCCGATTCTCAAAACGTACGTGCGGCCGGCGCATTTTTTTATGCGGTTTACTTTAGGCTTTTTTGGGCATAAAGTTACCCCTGCTCTATGAGGTGTACCAATGTTACGTATGGACATCGGAACAGCGTAGAATTTTTCACGTTTTACGTCGTTTGCGTAAGTCGTCCGTGAATGGGGCTGGACGTAAGTTACTCTCACGTCGACTAGGCATTGAGCGGGCGCAATTTAATTTGAAAATTCGACGTGATACTGAGCATGCCCGCGCATGCGCCGTTCGAAAAAAAGTGTCAAATACGTGGGGTCACGATTAATTTCCACAAAACACGCCCACCACTTCCACATTTGAATTAGGCGGGCTTACGCCGGCCCAGTTACACTAAGCCGGCGTAACTTAAGGCGCAAGTTCTTTGAGAATACGGGACATGCCGCTCTATGTTACGGCGGCGTAGTGTATCTCAGATGCGCTACGCCCGCCTAAAGATAGGCGATTCTACGAGAATCTGGGCCTCTATGTTTATTAACTGTGCAGGATGTTCTTCCTATCACAGCAACCCATTAGTTGCGGGCTCACCGAGTAAGGTGCGGTGTCCATTGGAAGAATTAATGCAATACAAAAAAGAAAATGTATCCTCCCGGAAATAAAGATGCCAAAAGTGGGCCGTGCCGCATAAAAAAAGGGGTTTATTGATAAAAAAAAAATAGCAATCACATAAAATTAGACACTTTATCACCCATCACCATCACCCAATGTAAATATTGAACTAACTAATTTTAATATTTACATTGGGTGATGGGTGATAAAGTGTCTGATTTTATGTAATTGCTCATTTTTTGTATCAATAAACCCCGTTTTTTTATGCGGCACAGCCCACTTTTGGCATCTTTATCTCCGGGAGGATACATTTTCTTTTTTGTATTGCATCATCCATGGTCACCATATACTTCCTAGAGTGCGATGCCGGCTCAGAGATGACACAATCATGTAAATCCCAGTGCTTGTGCAGTTCTTGGCCGTTTTCACAAATGCAGCCGCTTACCATGCGACTTTCTACAAAGTTACAATGTTGCAGTCTGATCACTGGAGGGAGAGGAGACTGAGGAAATGCCTCCTTCTGCCTGAAGAAGATTAACGCATAATGTCAACCTTGGCAGAGTCACTGGACTGGAGCTTATAGATGGCTTTTTTTAACCACTTAGCCTATTGTAAAATGAGGCGGGAGCACCATTATCCTGGGTGGACATCCTCCAGGTGCGTGCCACGTGAGAACTCCAGGGGGCACACAGCACCACGGTCTGCCAGAAGACAAATCATGGTAACGGGCTGGCCCTGGTCCCATGTAATTGCTGTGACCAACAGGGTGGATATAAATCAACGATTTAAAAAAAATGGATCTAATTTTTTTATTTTATTATTATTTCAATATGATTTTTTTAATTTAAATTGGATTTTTTTTTAATTTAAATCGATCTTTTTGATTTTTATAAAATGGATCTTAATAAAATGCTTTTGGAGTAAAAATCTATCTAAAGATAGTTTTCTATTTAACCCCTTAACCCCCGGACCATATTGCTGGTCAAAGACCAGGCCACTTTTTGCGATTCGGCACTGTGTCGCTTTAACTGACAATTGCGCGGTCGTGCAACGTGGCTCCCAAACAAAATTGGCGTCCTTTTTTCCCCACAAATAGAGCTTTCTTTTGGTGGTATTTGATCACCTCTGCGTTTTTTAGTTTTTGCGCTATAAACAAAAATAGAGCGACCATTTTGAAAAATAAATAATATTTTTTACTTTTTGTTATAATAAATATCCCCCAAAAATATATAAAAAACGATTTTTTTCCTCAGTTTAGGCCGATACTTATTCGTCTACATATTTTTCGTAAAAAAAAATCGCAATAAGCGTTTATTGATTGTTTTGCGCACAAGTTATAGCGTTTACAAAATAGGGGATAGTTTTACGGCATTTTTCTTAATATTTTTTTTTTTTACTAGTAGATTTTTATCGGTACTGCAACATTATAAGTTCAGGAATATCCCTTTATCCCATTGTTTTGCAAATCTATGTACACTACAAAATGTATGATTGAATTGGTTCTCATATCGCTGTTTTACTAACCTGACAGCTTATTCTAAATTGGAAACCTTAATTTTGTTTGCAAATATTAAAGAATCTAACTGCCAGCAAGAATGAGACTTTACATTTAAAGAGCACCTGTCATTTCAGACCCATCATGGCAGCGCCTGTTAGCGGTCATCCACTCACCTGCTCCCGCCACGTCCCTCACCTTGTTGTGTCACTGCCGCCCCATTAAAGTGAATGGGACTGTGGGTGAGTCAACAGCGGGTCAGAGGAGGAGCCACTGAGGGACCGAGATGACAGTTGCTCTTTAAAAATTATGATTTAAATCAATCTTTTTTACTAGTGATTTTAATCAAATCCAACCTGGTGACCAATCCTGACCACCACTAAATAATATGGGGTGTCTACAGTACTTTAAAAAAAAGGGGTAATTTGTATGGAGCACCCTCTACCATACGTAGGTGCTAGATGTGTAGTGTTTGAGGTTCTGTCAGCGCAGGTAGGTTTAAGCAGGTCTAATGCTGAGAGCTAGGCTTGTTTGTTTTTGATCTGGGGGCAGGTAGTGGTTAGTGTAGCAGTGGGTGTGACCGACATGTGCTTCAGCTCTTGGGCGCCTCCCCTCATTTCAGTGAGAATGTTCTGGAAGAGGGGCAGGGCTGAGAGTTGGAGTGGCATGGAGTACATGTGAGGAGCCCTGACCAATCCCCAACTAGGATTGGCAGGGGCAGGCCTCCTTCATATACTCAAAGTCAGCCTGCTGGAGGGGAGTTGTTGGCTGGGTGAATTGAAAGATGGAGGGGGTAGACTGCATGCTGGAGAGACACCCACACCTGGGGAGGGTGTGGATTTGGCAGAGGAGCTCCGGAGCTACAAGGGAGCCTCTCCTTACACATTCATGTAGAGTTGTCCTGGAACAGGAGCTGGAGGAGCAGTTGGTTCACATGGTCCGGGTAAATCTTTAAAGAAGGACTCAGGGCAGGAGTCGGTGAGTGAAGCAGAGTGGAGATCTGGAAGAGGCATTACAGTGGAGCTGGGTGCAGAGCCAGAGGAGGGACTGTGGGATTTTGTGTCAAGTCGCTGCAGTCTGAGGACTTAGGATTTGCAAGTCGGGCTAGCTGGGATCAGTAGTCCACCGTCAAGTATGCTTTATTAATTCAATGTTCGGGGCCATCAAGAAGGGATACTGCAGGCCCCTGGCCTATTATTCATCAAGTGAAGTTTCAGCTAGGTGGTTTAGCCATACATGGACAAGCCAGCCTGAGAAATGGTATGCTGTGTGCCATAAGTACTGCATACTCTATATCAAACCAGGTACTTGATTACAACAATATTCTAACTAAATAATACTTCTGATAACTAATAACTTTTGAATGTGTGAATGAGGGACATTTGAGGGAGATAGTGATGCATAGCACGCCACAGAAAAAGGGTGTGGCCAACCATGATAGTGGGAGAGGCTTAAGGCAGTGGTTAAACAAAACCTGGGCTTCCTTATATTTATAAAATATGGGTTGATTGCTGTGCCACAAGCTGGAGTCTCCAGTCTCAACCAACCTTTAAAGCGGAGTTCCACCTAAAAATGGAACTTCCGCTTAACCCACTCCTCGCCCCCTTACATGCCACATTTGGCATGTAATTTTTTTGGGGGGGGAGTGGGGGCTTCAGGAGAAGGGGACTTCCTGTCCCACTTCCTCCTTCCGCCGAGGGGCTGGAAAGGCGATTAGCTTAATCGCCTTCTTGCAGCCCCTCCCTGTAGGCGAGCGCCTGTCCAATCGGACGGCGCCGCTCGCGCAGTGCCGCTTGCGCATGCGCAGTGGGTGCCTGGCCGTGAAGCCGAAAGCTGTCACTGCCGGTTGCCCATACTAGGAATGAAGACGCCGGCCGGCGAGGGGGGGCGAGGAGCGGAGCCCCGGCCGGCGCGTCGCTGGAGTCGTGGAGCAGGTAAGTGTCTGTTTATTAAAAGCCAGCAGCTACACTTTTTGTAGCTGCTGACTTTTAATAAACTTAAAAAAAGGCTGGAACTCCCCTTTAAGGAGAGAGATTGGAGAGAAGGCAGGATCACTGTTATATGGAAGGAAGGTTCACTATTGTATATGGAAGAAAGGAAGGAGGGATCACTATGGTACATAATAGGAAGGAAGGATCATTACGACATATGGAAGGTAGGAAGGATCAATATGGCACATGAAAGGCAGAAAGGATCACTATTTCACATGGAAGGTGTCGTGGAGATTTGGCTATACGCTACGCGTAATCCATATCTCCTGTGCTTTAACCCCTTCCTTACCGGGCCATAATAAAATGACACCGGCAGGAACCCTCCCTCTTTCCGGGTGACGTCCATATGACATCCTTTCTTCCCTGCAATCTAGGGCGCGCGCACGCCCGCGCCACCGCTCGTGCCCGACGGCCGCGATGTGTTCCGGGCACCCGTGATTGCCGGCAATCACAGCAGGAGTGTGGATCTGTGTGTGTAAACACACAGATCCACCTCCTGTCAGAGGTGAGGAGACTGATGTGTGTTCCCAGTACAGAGGAACACACATCAGTCTCCTTCCCTTGTGAGTCCCCTCCCCCTACATTAAGAATCACTCCAAGGGAACATATTAACCCCTTCAGCGCCCCCTAGTGTAAACCCCTTCCTTGCCAGTCACATTTACACAGTAATCAGTGCAGTTTATTAGCACTAATCGCTGTATAAATGTGAATGGTCCCAAAAACTTGTCAAAAGTGTCCGATATGTCAGCCGCAATGTCATGGTCACAATAAAAATCGCAGATTGCCACCATTACTAGTAAAAAAATAATAAATAAAAATGCCATAAATCTATTCCCTATTTTGTAAACGCTACAACTTTTTTGCAAACCAATCAAACGCTTATTGCGATTTTCTTTTACCAAAAATATGTACAAGAATACGTATCAGTCTAAACTGAGGAAACATTTTTTTTTTTTTTTAATTGTGATATTTATTAAATCAAAAAGTAAAAAATAGTGTTTTTTTAAAAATTGTCACTCTTCTTTTGTTTATAGCGCAAAAAATAAAAACCGCTGAGATGATCAAATACCACCAAAATAAATCTCTATTTGTGGGGGAAAAAAACAAAGATTTAATTTGGGTACAGTGTTGCATGACCTCGCAATTGTCATTCAAAGTGCAACAGCGCTGAAAACTAAAAATGTGTCTGGGCAGGAAGGGGGTGAAAATGCCCTGTATGGAAGTGGTTAACCACTTCCCGCCCGGTCAATAGTGAATTGAAATCCGGGAAGTGGTTTTGTTATCCTGACTGGACGTCTATTGACGTCCTGCCAGATAACAACCGCCGCACACCCGGGGGGGGGGGGGGCGCGAATTTCGGCGATTGGTGATGCGGTGTGTCAGTCTTACACACCGCTACACTGATCTTGATAAAGAGCCTCCGGTGAAATCACAGCTGATCACAATGTAAACAGGAAAGGCAGCTGATCGGCTTTTCCTCACTCACGTCTGATGGACGCGAGTAGAGGAGAGCCGATCGGCTGCCCCCCCTCGGATCACTGCAAAGGACCACCAGCATGCCGCCCAGGAACACCAGGGATGGGCATCCACACTGGATCACCAGGTATGCCCCCTAGACCACCAGGGAATGCCAATCGGTGCCAATGCAGCTGCCAACCAGTGCCCATTCAAAATCCCTGCCAGTGCCACCAGGGATACCCATCAGTGCTGAATATCAGTGCCCATCAGTGCCTTGTATCGATGCCCATTAGTGCCCATCAGTGCCACCTATCAGTGCCCAGAAGTGCTGCCCATCAATGCCACCCATAAGTACCCACCACTGCGGCATATCAGTGTCGCCTATCAGTGCCAATCAGTGCCCACCAGTGCCACCCATGAGTGCCCATCAGTGCCGCCTATCAATGCCCATCAGTGCTGCATATCAGTGCCACATACCAGTGCCCATCAATGCCGCATATCAGTGCCCATCGTCAGTGCCACCTCATTGGTGCTGCCTTATCAGTGCCCGTCAGTGCCGCCTTATCAGTGCCCATCAATGAAGGAGAAAACATACTTATTTACAACATTTTATAACCGAAAAAAAATTAAAACGTAAAAAAAAAAATTCAACATTTTCGGTCTTTTTTTATTTGTATAGCAAAAAATAAAAACCCCAGAGGCGATCATATACCACTAAAAGAAAGCTCTATTTGTGGGAACAAAATGATAAAAATTCTGTTTGGGTACAGTGCAGCATGACCGCGCAATTGTCATTTAAGCAGCGACAGTGCAGAAAGCTGAAAATTGGCTTGGGCAGGAAGGGGCGTAAGTGCCTGGTATTGAAGTGGTTAAACACCCTTTTCGTCTAATGGAATAATGCATCTTAAAATCACTCTATTTCTCACATATGCCCAAGTAAACAGACATGACCACATGCTTACGTCCTTAGTACCATCGCTCCTCTACCTCTACCGAGCACAGCACTTGGTTTTTATTCATCGACAACAAAAGGAATGACAAACAGGAAGTCATGACCCCCAACAGCCAATCGCTTCCTCCCTGGGAAATGACCTCACAGGATGTGACCTCACAGGATATGACAGTCAGCATGGATTAAAACAGTATCTAGCGAGGATCATTCTATTTGTTCTTATAAGCTTAAGAAGATCTTTGGGGACATTTCTACTGCTGTTGTCAATATACGGGTACAAGTTTATTGACAAGGCAGATATTAATGTCCTCTTATAAAAGCAGATATGTATCCAAAAGGGATAGCGTAGCCACAAGAGAGATATAATGGGTTTCTTTTGTTATGCAGACTTTGCTTCTCTAATGTGCATAGACATTTCAAGGCAAGAAGTCCAGCGCATTGCGCTTGTAAGCGGGGTTAGGGCTGCAGCGATTCACTGAGGGAGACACACGTAAAGTTCTTTGAACAAGGTAACGTTTATTACCGAGAGGCGGTAGTAGTAACAGTCTTTACAATCGAACGGTAAATGGTTCCTCTCCAGGCATGGAGGCACAGATATGCGGTACAGATACTGTTGTTCTAAGCGATGTGGCTTTCTGAGTATCACAGGCACTTCCCACTTAATGGTACATTGTATACCCCAGCACACAATGCTTATTGGAAGAGGCTGGAAACACTTTACCCGTAGCAGCTGGGAGTCTTTCATCCGACCAAGGTTACCACTGCAGGACTCCGTAGGACCCCTAAACTATCCCTCACAGGCCGGAACACTCTCCCTGGCTTCTCCTCTCTCTCCCTCACAAGCAGGGTCTCTGTCCCTATCTACATCCACACGTGTTCTGCCTAAAACCAGCTTGAGCTTTACTATAAAAAGAAACCACCCAAAAATGGTCGCCCAAATCTCTCGAGATCTCGTGCGGCCTATCAGAACACAGGGCTGAACACAGGGTGGTGTTGGAGACACTCTAGAGGCAGAAGTGTTAAACATAAATACATACAAAAACATAACAATTCGACTGCAGTATGAACACATATGATTACTTTACCACTTGCTCTTGCAGCACTAGACTGCCCTATCACTGACAGCTGCTTACACGCTCGATATATTTACAAACCAGCAAACATCCACACACACAGAGAAGACGTCTCCAAGTCCACTAGAAGGTTTTCATACTGCCGGTTTTACCGCTGGTCTCGATCCAACCCAAGTGCGCTTTGTTAGAGCACGCTTCAATTAAATCAGACACAGGGAGACAGATGACAATCAATAAAACACACATCCTTGAATAAAATGTTCACATGAGTCCATATAATAAAATTTCCACAACAATGGCAGGTAGGAAGGATCACTATGGCACATGGAAGGCAGGAAGGATCACTATGGCACATGGAAGGCAGGAAGGATCACTATGGCACATGGAAGGCAGGAAGGATCACTATGGCACATGGAAGGCAGGAAGGATCACTATGGCACATGGAAGGCAGGAAGGATCACTATGGTACATGAAAGGAATGAAGACAGAGGGGAGAGTTCATTCACCCGAGGCTGGCTGTTCTCCAGAAGCTCAGGCAGTGACATTGTGTGTATTGCTTTTAAATTCCCGCCCACAAAACCCCTTCACAGCCATTGGATTGGCTGCACGCCAGAGTTTGTGAGCGGACACAGGGGGACATGGGGAGGAGGTGGAGCATATCTAGCCTCCCTCCTCTTCCATTCTGGGCGGGGGGACTGTATTGGCTGGGCACTGAGCCAGTTTCAGCCTTGACAGCTGCAGCACAGCTTCAGCATGGCGCACAGGTGGAGTCATGTTCCGGGAACTTGGCCCCACTGCGGGATCCAGCCCGGATTCACGGGACACCAGGATTTACTTGAAATCACGGGACGGTCCTGGCGAATCCGGGATCGTTGGGAGGCATGACTTTCATTCTATTACATTAACATTGTAATAACATTACAAACACTTGTTATTACTGACAATATAAGTTCATTTCAAAAACTCTCCTTTCATGTTGTGAGTTCTGCCTGTCTGCTGGTGTCTCTCTACCTGCCTGGAGTTTGCATGTTCTCCCTGTGCCTGGGCAGGTTTCCTCCCACACTCCAAATACATGCTTGTAGGTTAATTAATAATCCTGTCTAACATGGCCCTAGTGTGTGTATGTATGAATGTGAGTTAAGGACCTTAGATTGTAAGCCCCTTGAGGGTAGGGACTGATGTTAAATTACAAAATCTATATGTAGCTGAAGAGACATACAGTACAAGGGGGAGGGGCTGGTAACTAAGAAAGAGGGCTCATCCCTTGATTCTGACTTTGGCTACTGCTGCCTTGATTGAGTGGCCACGTGTCCCGGATTGCCCGGGACAGTCCAGCATTTTGCAGGTCTGTCCTGGGCACCTTCATGCCAGGACAATACAGTGTCCCGGAATGAAACTGACACAGCCACCCCCCAAGCCAAACTAATCCCCCCAAAAAAGGCCGCCACATCTATGCTTTACTCACTGACAGTACTTGTCCTGGCCGGGAATGCCTGGAGGAGCACAGTCCCCGCCCCCTGCTTGTGATTGGATAAATCTTAAATCCCGCCTCTTGTGCCAAATCACTGTGCTGCGATTCGTTACAGCACAAGCTGATTTTTGGGAAGGAGGGTGTCCCTGAATGGTAGTTTGGAAATGTGGTCACCCTAGATTATCCACTTGTGGACCTCCTGCAGCAATGTACAGCAAACAGGCCGCCCACAAAGGCAAAGCGATGTAACTGTACGTCACTGCCTGCTTTCGAGATTAGAGCGCACGCATGCACCCCCCCGGCGGTACCCCCTGTGCTTGTACACAGAGGAAGCCTGTCAATGATTCACAGCCAGGACCTACTGATTGGCTGTGTCAATCAACACAGAGCTCCCACAGAGAGAAAAACTTAAAGAAACTTAGAGATCTATTAGTAAAAGCAGCACACTTTACACATATTACACATAGTTAGGCACTAGGGTTGCCACCTTTTCTTCAAGCCAAACCCAAACACTTTAGCGGCCTGGGACACCTTTGGGTGCCCAAGGAGAGTAGCAATACGGTGTGCATAGTGAACAGTGGGTGTAAACAAATTACTCTTGCTGACATCATCGCCTTGCCCCCCAATGATACTGAACCCGCCACCAGACAGCCGCCCACAGCTCCTAGATGGCAACAGATTTGTGTGTGACTATATTGATTATTTGGAGAGCCACAGCCTTGTCTGAAAAATGTGTCCGGGTTTCAGTCTGCCTGAAACCCGGACACAAGATTCAAAACCCGGACTGTCCGGGTGAATCCTGGACAGGTGGCAACCCTATTAGGCACACATTTAATGCCTTCTATAAAATATGGTTTGATTGCTGTGCCGCAAGCTGGAGTCTCCAGTGTGAACCAACCATTAGGGAGAGAGATTAGAGAGAAGGAACGATCACTGTTATATGGAAGGAAGGATCACATTGAAGAACCAATTGTAGGAGAAGATGTAACAAAATAATGTACTGATTTTAGAAATGTAAAGATAAAAGATGCTCACCTGCTTCACCCATGTGATAGCAGCTCTCCCGTGTCTCCTATCCCGTGTCTCCTATCGCGTGTCTCCTATCCCGTGTCTCCTATCCCGTGCCTCCTATCCCGTGTCTCCTATCCCGTGTCTCCTCCCAGGTCATTCTTAAGTTTTTAGATTCTGACATGCAATGCCGCAATAGTCCTGAAAAACCACAAACAGGTAGAATATGGAACTTATCCATACATTGAAATGAAGAAATTAATCAGCATGTGATAACATTCCCCTTTAGGAAAAGACACTATAATTATTATTATTATTAGTTCAGCTTTAAAGCTGAACTTCAGGATCAGCCCTCCTGTACTGGGCCGGGCCCCATCAGTTCAAAATAGGGACCCATGTACTGTCCGCTTATCCTCCTCTCCCTCCGGCTACCCGCCCCTCCACAGCTCATCGCTCCAGTGAGCGAGGACGAACAGCGAGGAGGAACAGAGCAGAAGAGATGCTGACTGACAGGCATCAGCTCTCTGCTCGGGGAGGTAAAACAACTGAGCCCTTTGGTGATGTTTGGTGGCTCGGTTTTCAGAGCAGACACGCCGTGGGATAGATGCAGCATCGGTCCCATGCTGCATCCACCTAGGTAAGTAAAAGAAGAAAAAAAAATGTCTTTTAAGATTTGTTTTGCCTGTAGGCATGAAGGGGTTAAACTTTGTGTAAACCCAAATAATAAGCATCTCTTATTTGGTCACTTTTGATGTAATACATTTACCATTGAAAGTGTTTTGTTATACCTGTTCAATAAGTACAGACAATACCTGTTGATCCTGCCAGAAAGTTTTTGAGCTGATAGCTTCTGCTTGTCCGATAAAATAATATCGGGTGAACTGACGTGATCGGCTCTCGAAAGCTCTGTACTAACGATCCGATTATTGTACAAAAGTTCTATTTTTCATCTGATTTTTCGGATCGCGTGTACGGGCCATTAGTCCCCCCTCTTTGTAATTAGAAGATTTTCCACCAGGTGGTGCTCTCTGCCTTTGGTTTGGTAATTCTAGCTCCTGTTTATCGGTCTGTCTTCAGTTGCAGCTCATCATTCCGCTCTATAAATAGAACTGATCTGTGATAGATCTGTGATACTGACCTAAGATGTGGAAGATAACAGCCAATCTCCCAGAATCCTCCACTGCACTCTATACAAAATTTTCTCAATGTTTTTCAGCAGCTGGTGGTACTAATGTTCCTGAACCATAGGTGTGTCCAGCCTATTGCATTGGGGTGTGCACCCCAATGCTCATAACACACATGCATGTGTGTGTGCGTGTATATATATATATATAAATAAAACCCTTTAATGACTAAGCCTATTTCTGACATTTGGTGTTTACAATTTAAAATCTGTATTTTTTGCTAGAAAATTTCTTAGAACCTCCAAACACACTATATATATATATATATATATATATATATATATATATACAAACGCTATATTATTCTCTAGATTCTCTGCTAATATATATATATATATATATATATATATATATATATATATATATATATATATATATATATATATATATATATATATATATATATATATATATATATATATATATATATATATATATATATATATATATATATATATATATATATATATATATATATATATATATATATATATATATATATATATATATATATATATATATATATATATATATATATATATTAGCAGAGAATCTAGAGAATAATATAGCGTTTGTTGCAATATTTTATATCATGCAGTATTTGTGCAGTGGTGTTTTAAACGCAACTTTTTGGGGAAAAAGACACTTTGATGAATTAAAAAAAAATGAAACAGCAAAGTTAGCGCAAACACGTCACGCTTTAAAATTGCGCTCACTGGTGGAATGGCGACAAACTACGGTACCTTAGAATCTCCATAGGCGATGCTTTACAAACAATTAACGGTTACCAGGTTAGAGTTACAGAGGAAGTCTAGTGCTAGAATTATTGCTCTCGCTCTGACGATCGCGGAGATACCTTGCATGTGTGATTTAAACAATGTTTACATATGCGGGCGCGACTTCCGTATGCATTTTCTTTGCTGCGTGAGCTCGCAGGGACGGGGGGCACTTTAAAAAAAATGTTTTTTTCTTATTTATTTGTTTATTTATTTTTTGACATTGTGTTTTAAAAACAAAATTGATCATGTTTATTACTGTCACAAGGAATGTAAACATCCCTTGTGACAGTAATAGGTGATGACAGGTACTCTTTATGGAGGGATCGGGGGCCTAAAAGACCCCAAATCCTTCCTTTGCACTTCAAAGTATTCAGATCGCCAAAAACGGCGATTCTGAATACTGTATATTTTTTATTTTAAACTGCGCCATTGGCAGCCTGTAAACCGGAAGTGACATTGTGATGTCGCTTCCGTTTTTCCAAAGAAGACTGGAACAAAGCCGTTTCCAGACACGTACTCTTATGGCAGAGCCGATGCAGTGAAAAAGGGTATGGTAGCACATTATTAACCTCTTCCCTACCAGGTCATAGTAAAATGACGTCGGCAGGGACCTTTCATCCTTCAGACTGGACGTCATATGACGTCCTTGCTTTCCCGGCCACTAGGGGGCGCGCGCGCCCCCGCCGCATTGCTCGGGACCCGGTGCGCCTGCCCGGCGGCCGCGATGTCTGCCGGGCACCCAAGATTGCCAGGACCATGGATCAGTAGGACCATGGATCTGTGTGTCCTGTCAGCGGTGAGGAGACTGATGTGTGTTCCCAGTACAGAGGAACACACATCGATCTCCTCCCCTTGTGAGTCCCCTCCCCCTACAGTTAGAACACTCTTTAGGGAACATATTTAACCCCTTCAGCGCCCCCTAGTGTTAACCCCTTTCCTGCCAGTCACATTTACACAGTAATCAGTGCAGTTTTATAGCACTAATCGCTGAATAAATGTGAATGGTCCCAAAAATGTGTCAAAAGTGTCCGATATGTCCGCCGCAATGTCACAATACAAATCGCAGAACTTTTGCGCAAACCGATTAAATACGCTTATTGCGATTTTTTTTACCAAAAATATGTAGAAGTATAAGTATGGGTCTAAACTGAGGAAACATTCTTTTTTTTTTTTAATTATGATATTTATTAAATCAAAAAGTAAAAGATATTGTGTTTATTTCAAAATTGTCGCTCTTCTTTTGTTTATAGCGTAAAAAATTAAAACCACAGAGGTGATCAAATACCACCAAAAGAAAGCTCTATTTGTGGGGAAAAAAGGGCATCAATTTTGTTTGGGTGCCACGACGCACGACCGCGCAATTGTCATTCAAAGTGCGACAGCGCTGAAAACTAAAAATTGGTCTGGGCAGGAAGGGGGTGGAAATGCCCTGTATGGAAGTGGTTAATGGCAGAACTGGTCAGAGGGAGATATTTCCCACCTCCCCGCCGACACACAGAGTGATGATGCCAATGTGCTTGGGGTGATTAGGGTGTGCCCAGGCACCCCTGGCACACTCCTTGCACACGCCTATGTCCTAAACGCTTTCTCACCTGACACCGCTGCTTTGTAAAGATGATGCACAACATAGACGTACACTTTTCATGTCACAGACAAACAGGTAAAGGTTGTTGCAATGTTTTAATCCAGCATTTTTTACTATTTGTTTGCATCTTTTTATTGTACACTGCCTCTTACATTTTTTTTTTTATTAGCTTTATTGCTTTCACAAGGGATGAACAACATCCCTTGCAAAAGTATATTGAATAAATGAAACTTGTCTTTTGAAATATTGAAACATACAATTGTGGACCCTGACCTGCTCTAAAGGGGGATCTATGGGGACCCTACTCTAAAGGGGACTCTATGGGGACCCTGACCTGCTCTAAAGGTTGATCTATGGGGGACCCTGTTCTGCTTTTAAAGGGGGGTCTATGGGTGGACCCTGGCCTGCTCTTAAGGGGGATCTATGGGAACCCTGCACTAAAGGGGACTCTATGGGGACCCTGGCCTGCTCTAAAGGGGATCCATGGGGACCCTGCTATAAAGGGGATTTACATTGGTGGTCAGTGAGAAGAATGCTTCAATGTTTCTTACATTGGCGGTCAGTGAGAAGAATGTCCCTTACATTAGTGGTCAGAGAGAAGAATGCTCCTTACATTGGTGGTCAGAGAGAACAAAGCTCCCTTACAGCAGCAAATAGAATGCCACCCTTACAGACAGCTAAAAATATAATTGGCAGTATGTCACTGGCTAGTGATAGACATCCAACTATGGTGGCACCATCAGATGGAGGGGTGGGCGGAGGAGGGGTTCACCCTAGGCTTCCACAGAGCCCTGGTTTACAATAACTGCTCTAAATTCTAAACTGTCTGTGTTCATCATATACTCAAACTGAATTGTGAAAGGTAACACTATTCTATTATAAATACAGTACAAAGAATATTACAAGAGATGGATCTTCTGCTGATGAACGAGAAATAAATATGTTGGCCAAAATGTGTTTAGTAAATGCCCCATCATCTTCCAACAGGCAGCGAAAAAGCTACAAAATGCAACAATTCTTTTTTCTTACAGATATGCCTCATAGCCTATATGTACCAGGCCTCCCTCCTCCTATAGATCTGGGTCTGCGGTTGTCTATACTCATGCCCAGCAGGTAACTGTATCTCCAGTCGGGGATCCCTCGTCCTTTCTGTTTATTCTCCTCCAGTGTTACAGTGAATGAGCTTGTCACTTGACAGATAAGCCTGCTGATCCTAGCCTGTCATACTCCGAGATGAAATTCAGGCTGGTACATGATCATTGCCTCTGAGACCAGCTTTCAACTATAATCCCACACAGGAGTGAGTACATATCATTTCCGATGAGCATCTGCTGGTCCATGCCACGTCCCCCGTGCACTGAGCAATGGAGGGTGAAACGGATACTCTGCCTGTCCAGCCAACCAAGTAACGCACAAAACAGCCTAATGAATACATTCATATGACATAAAAAGGTGAAGCGCAAAATAAATCCATTCTGAATGCCAACAGCTGGGCATATGGCAGGCCCCAATTTTTAAGGGCAACTACAACCATGCACCCGTATGCACATAACAACTGTATTATCAGCCAAAAAATGTTTATAGTAACACTCTTGTGTCCTGCACTCTGCTGTAGGGGCGGCTATTGTAATCCTGGACACTGACCTCTTCTTTCAGCCCCAGATCCAATCACTGTCCAAATCTTGCCACCTTCGCCTTAACCACTTAAAGACCAGCCGCCGCAGATGTACTGCGCAAGGTTGGCTCTCCTGGGCGAATCGCCGTCATTGTACGTTGGCCGCTTTAAGACCTCTAGTGGGCGCACGCACGCCGTGATGCCAGAGCAGATGAGAGTGGCAATGTCCGCCAGCCATCCGCAAAGGCTCCTGAGAGAGACAGAACGGAGATCTGTCAATGTAAACAGACAGATCCCCGTTCTGTCAGGGGAGGAGAGACAGATTTGCTGTTTCTAGTGATCAGGATCAGTGATCTCTCTCCTCCTCCAGTCACTACACTCCCCCCCCCAGCTAGAAACACCTCCCTAGGGAACACTTACCCCGTTCGCCCCCTAGTGTTAAGCCCTTCCCTGCCAGTGACATTTATACAGTACATACGTTCCCCATTGACGTCACGTATGACGAAACGCATCTGGGGCAGGAGGATACGAGAGGACGTTGCCACGCTGTCTTGTTAGGAAGACGGGAGTTTGTAGTGTAGCCGGCCGGCTTCTTATTTATGCAAAAAAATTTAACTTATAAAGTGTAAGTGCAATATTTTTTATTTAAAATAATAAATTAGGAATTAGACAATATTACGCTATGGTCCGTTTCTCTTTTTGGGTCCAATGCTGAAGGTTACTATTGCGGCTCGCATGGTGGTATTGGTGCAAGAATCAGTGCAACCATCTACCCAGGGTTTCCCAAGATCATCCGTGCAAGCAAAGGCCTTGGCTGGGCTAAAGCCACATGCCTGGTTTGCTTGCCATCTGGTAAGCAAGTTTTTTATCTGGTGGCGGTGCATCGTTTTCTTACTTTGTGAAGTTTCTGCACAGCGCGGCCATCTCCAATGTGGGCATCTGAAGCCACGGTGTTCTTCTTCCTGGATTCCGTGCATGCTGGCTACCCAACATGCACCTGCTGATCTCACACATTTGCAGTGCGGTGCAATCTTGGTCAACTTGCCATGCCAAGCTGACCAAGGTTTTCCACAGACGCCAATGTTAAATGTTCCCCTATATATATATTTATACACACTTGAGCTTTGGGTGCACACCCTAATGCAATAGGCTTTGCACACCTATGGCATACCTTTAATGGGTACATACCCTGTGACAGGTGGGGCACATTTGCTATGGCAGTGAGTAGCCACTTTTAAAGCCCTGGGAACTAAAGAGGAAAATGATCAATGTTACAGTTTTTTTGTTCCTGTTCTTGGAACCTGTGTTTCATTGACCTTCCCAGTAGACTGCCAGTGAAAGGTATCCTCCTCCTCCCCAGTGATTTCACATACAGGGCATGTATATACACCGATTCCTGCCAATCTTCCTCTTAAATTAAATGTCTCTATGTTAAAATCCCCATTTTACAATATTAAATTGCTGCAGAGAGGCTAACTTTTAATATGAGGAAAATGACATTATAGTCTCGGTCCTGTGATATACAATACAAACTTCTGCAATCTCATTTTCCCTCGAATGGCTCAGATTCACAAGCCCTTTAACTGAAAAAAAAAAAACGGGGGTCCTTCGTCTGATACTGTGCCCGGGGCTCCTCTGAATACTAAAATAAATTCAATTAAATATCTGCAAGGAGAGACGGGGCCTTACGCCACTTTTTCATTACTCTCTTGCTGTAATAAAAGAAGTGGCAAGCTTTCCTTGAAAAGGGACACCAAAAAAAAGTGTCATTTCCATTCCTAGATTTTTCTTTGTTACTGGTAGTTGGTTCATAATTAACTATCACTTCTAGGGAACCTGTCACCACAGAAATGTGTAGACTCCCATTCTGATCACCTTCTGGAGATGTTTGCTGACCGGCCGTCTTTTAAATTTAAAGCTAAGCAAGAAAAAGTACCATGTATACAGCCAACAAAGTTGGCTGTATACACTTCAGCGCTTTAACTGACAATTGCGCGGTCGTGCAACGTTGTACCAAAACACAAATTGGCGTCCTTTCTTTTCCCACAAATAGAGCTTTCTTTTGGTGGTATTTGATCACCTCGGTTTTTATTGCGGTTTTTATTTTTTGCACTATAAACAAAAAAAAGCAACCATTTAAAAAAAATATATATATATATATATATATATATATATATATATATATATATATATATATATATATATATATATATTTTTATGTTTCGCTATAATAAATATCCAAAATAGCATCAGTTTAGGGTGATATATATTCTTCTACAAAAAAATTGCAATAAGCGTATATTCATTGGTTTGCGCAGGGCTTTTTTTCTCAAAAAACAGGTGAAGGAATTGAACCACAACCCCCCAACCCTTTCCCCCTCCTCCCAGGGGTGTGTTACGTGCAGAGTTCCGTGGTGCGCTTGGTACATAGTACAGAGTTTAGAGGTACGCTACTTGCAGAGTTCCAGGGTGCGCTTGGTACATAGTACAGAGTTTAGAGGTACGCTACTTGCAGAGTTCCAGGGTGCGCTTGGTACATAGTACAGAGTTTAGAGGTACGCTTCTTGCAGAGTTCCAGGGTGCGCTTGGTACATAGTACAGAGTTGAAGGATGCGCTACGTGCAGAGTTCCGTGGTGCGCTTGGTACATAGTACAGAGTTTAGAGGTACGCTACTTGCAGAGTTCCAGGGTGCGCTTGGTACATAGTACAGAGTTTAGGGATGCACTACATGCAGAGTTCGGGGGTGTGCTATGTACGTAGTGTAGAGTTCAGGGATGTGCTGTCTGAGTTCCACCAAGTTCCAGCTGAAAAAAAGCCCTGGTTTTGCACAAACGTTATAGCGTCTACAAAATAGGGGATAGATTTATGGCATTTTTCTTATTATTTTTTACTAGTAGGGGCGGCGATTAGCGGGACTACGACATTGCGGCGCACAGATTGGACACTTTTGACACATTTTTGGGGCCATTGACATTTATACAGGGATCAGTGCTATAAAAATGCACTAATTACTGTTACTGGCAGGGAAGGGGTTAACACTGGGGTGCAATCAAGCGGTAAATGTGTTCCATTGTTAGTGTTTCTAACTGTGGGGGGATTAGAAAAAAAACCTCAAAGATTTTTTTTATAAAAAACACAAGAAAAAGTCCAAATATATAAAAGAAAGTGCAGAAATTGTGATGATTCTGAAGTAAACAGATATCCTTCTCACTTGCAGGTAAAAATTTAATTTGTGCTTTAACATAAATGTGCAATCACCACCACCATCCACCTTTGAGTGAATTGGCCGCTCACCTGACAGAAAGACCCTCCAGGGTCTATTCAAGCCATGTTACTAAGTGTAGGAATATCAGTTTAAATGCAAGCTGCCACACTCTGTTTGCAGCAAACTAAGAGGATGAGCTCACAGTGCCTCCCCTCACTTCTTGTCAGAGACACTGAGCTCAATGGATAGCTTGGAGTCTTGGACCAATGGTAAAGTACCATTGGCCCAAGCTGTCCAATTAAAAATGCTGCAGTGGAGGCTCTCCACTCACTGCAGTGGTATAGAAGGAACATATGCTCCCTTCCAGCCCTCTTAAAGGAGTTGTAAAGGGAAAAAAAATGTCACCTTATGCAATCTATGCATTAAGGTGAAAAAACATCTGATGATGCCACACCCTCGAGCCCCCCTTTTACTTACCTGACCCCTCGAAAGTCCTTTGCTCGGTCCCGAGATCCTCTTCGCCGCTCGGCCTTGCCGCTGATTGGCTAGAGCGGATGGATTGAGAGCAGTGCAGCCATTGGCTGGCGCTGCTGTCAATCACATCCAGTGACGTGGCGCGCCGAGGGGCGGGGCTGAGTGATACAGTGAGCGGCTATGGCGATTTCAGTCCAGGAGAACTGTGCAAGATTGAAGGGAATGCTGGAGGTCACCTTTAAATTTTAATAAACCCTAAATGAGAATCTTACCCAAAAAATACCCAGTTGCATATGCCGGCATTTGCTGCCAGATGGCTAATGAATGCGGATAAATCCAGATACACAAATGGGCCTGTATTTGCCAATTTTTTTTTTTAAATATACCCATGGGTCATAAATAACCTCTGGGTATAAGTACAATATAGACTTATTGCTGGCCCAGATAACCTAATGCTGAGGAAACCAAAAAAGGTTCAAACTGTCTTTTTCTTTCTGTTTGCTGAAAAGTCTGCTTCTTGCCATAAAAAACCCAGTGGGTAAGGCCTTGACTCATCGGGCCGCTGTATAAATAGCGCTACCCAGAAACCTATTCTCCCTTTTGATTGGCTTATTTGCATATTATCCATAGGGAGTATGGGTCGGGTTCCCCCCCTCTAACTCCCAGCGTCGTTTTAGTGGATCTTGGAGAATAAAAAAAATAAAAATACACGACAGGAAAATAAAAACATTTTAAATAGATTAAGCAGGCTGTCGGGTTATTAGTCTGGTTAGGAGGTAAATTAAACTTTGGTTATATGGATTATGTATATGGAGGGGAATATATTGTTTTAATTCCGGATCCGAACACATTGCTTTCCATGTGCTTAGAGATGGGAAAAAAAAGCCTTTATGTGCAAGAATTTTCCCTGCTGTCTGAGCAAATACGATCTCGGCACAGCGGGGAACGCAGGCGAATTGTTTGTTAATGCACATTACGCGTTTTGTTACCACCAAATTGAACATGTGTAATGTCCTCAAACACAAGCGGAATAAAAAAAAATAAAAGAAGAGCTACAGTCACAAAACAGTTCAGCAGAATTGTGCCTATAAAATGTTTAATAAGTATTGTAACGTTACATTACTGCGTTCCCAATACATTTATAATTACAGTAAACCGTGTGGAAAGCGATGCGGAGCCGGGGTGTTTAGTTGCAATGGGCAGACATGTTGGCGTAGTATGAAATCACAGCAGTCGAGCTTCCCTCCATATAAATGCGATCGCCACGGGAGTGTGTGCTGGCACAGCAACCTAGCAGAATATCCCAATAAAGCGATTTTAGGGGAGAGACTTAATTTTATGGAAGACATTTGGTAGTTGTGGGAAAAAAAAAGGGCTTAAAATGCGCCCAGCCTACTGCGGCTGGTTAAAGGCTTTGGCGAATTTCCAGTAATTTTCTAACGCACATACATGATACATCATGTCCCGGGCAATGTGTCTACTGCCACAGGGGACAGACGACACCCTGCTCTGCTTCCAGCTGCTGAGCGACACTTTATGAGGGGAGGCTGTGCTGCCTGCGACTGCAATCCAACATGGCTGCCTCGACGTCTCCATAAAAAGCTGGTTGCTGAAATGAGTGAGCTGGAGGGTGACAATGGCGGGCGCTCTTAACCATTCGACTGCAGGAACAGAGGCAGCAAGTAGAAAAAGTTGGTGCATGTAAAGTCAGAACTTTTCATTTTTACTTTTGGATAGAATGTGAAAGGGTTAGAAGAGGGGTCAGCAACCTTTTCCACATTAAGTGTCAATTCAAATTCATTGGACAAATGGCATGCCAGTGATCAACAGTGCACTTTAGACCTCAGATCAGCCATCATTCCTGCACCTTCCCACCTCATTGCACCCCAATTTGTGCATCTTCACACCACAGATCACTCCATTTCATTCACCGTCACATTTCTGATCAGGCGCAATTCTAGCACCTTCACGCCTCAGATTCCATCAGACATCAGATCAGACCCAATTTCTAAACCATCACTCCTCAGATCAGCTCCCATTCCTGCACCTTCACAACTTAGGTCAACCCCAGTTCCTGCAACTTCACACCTTAGATCATCCCAATTTATTTGCATCTGATCTCAGATCAGCCAGTTTCCGCACCTTCACATCTTAGATCAGCCCCAATTCCTGCACCAATACATCTCAGATCACCTCAATACCTGGACCTTCAGACCTCAGATCAGCACCAATTCCTACACCTTCACACCTTAGAAATTCCCCAATTCCTGCACCTTTATGTCTCAGATCACCTCAATTCCTGGACCTTCAGACCTCAGATCAGCCCCAATTATTACATCGTCACACCTCAGATTACCCCAATTCATTCACCGTTATATCTCAGATTACCCCAATTCCTGATCCATCAGACATCAAATCAGCCCCAATTCTGAACCATCACTCCTCAGATCATTCCCCATTCCTACACATTCACAACTTAGATCAGCCTCAGTTCCTGCGCCTTCAGATCTCAGATCAGCTCCAATTCCTGCACCTTCATACCTTAGATCAGCCCCAATTCATTCACCATCAGATCTTAGATGCCCCCCAATTCCTGCACCTTCACGTTTCAGTTTACCCAAATTCCTGATACATCAGATCAGACCAAATTTCTGAACCATCACTCTTCAGATCACCCTAGTTCCTGAACCTTCACACCTCAGATCAGCCCCAATTGCTACAACTTCACACCTCAGATCAGCCCCAATTCCTACAACTTCACACCTCAGATCAGCCCCAATTCCTACACCTCAGATCAGTCGCTATTCATTCACCATCAAATCTCAGCCCCAAACCTTTACACCTCGGATCACCCCAATTCATTCGCCATCAGATCTCAGGTCAGTCACAATTTCTGCACATTCACACCTCAGATCAGCCCCAATTACTGCACCTTCACATCTCAGACTACCCAATTCCTGATCCATCAGTCATCAGATCAGCCCCAAGTTCTCAACCATCACTCCTCAAAATATCCCAATTTCTGCATCTTCAGACCTCAGATCAGCTGCTAGTAATTCACCATCAGGTCCCAGATCAGCCCCAATTCCTACACGTTCACACCTCAGATCAGCCCCAATTCATTCACCATCAGATCTCAGATCCACCCATTTCCTTAACTTTCAGACATGCAGGGGTATCCCATTCATACCAGCTGCAGTTCTACTAGAAGAAGAAGGGGATAGGCAAGTGAGCTTTTTTACATTAAAAATTCGCAGCAAAGCCTAGGCTAGTATTGGGAGGAGGGCTATCACCTGATTGTCCCTGACATCAATTGGGCCACTTTGAAATGAAGGTGGGCAGGAGGTGGATGGGCTACGGGTGCAGAGGGACAGGTCGGGTTTGTATCTGACAGCCTAGTGATCTGTCAATTACAGCCTATGGCATCAGTGCTGTGTTTATGGGAAGCAGGGTCTGAATAAAGGAGCCTATGCGTGTACCATGGATTGATCTTTCACATAGAATGAAAGTCCAAGGACCACGACTATGGAACGCTCTACCCACGGACATCCGCATGAAAGAAAACCATCGGGCCTTCAGAAAAAAACGTAAGACCCACCTCTTCTGAAGACACAGGATGGCACTGGATGCAAAAAGCGCCTTGAGGCGATTTAGTTCGCATTTGTAGCGCTATACAAGTTATTCACTCACTCAAAATGACATTGTGTGTTTCCGCCCTGGCACATATTCCATAGATCCCTGAGTTAGAATATCTATCTCAGTATTTTTGTTGCTGTGTACCTGCTGGAGAGATTCAACTTCACTATTGGTCCTGGTAACCATTGTCTTTGGTACAGAAAGTGACAGAAAATTCGACATTTCAAGAGGAAACCTGTTCTGATGACAAATGTCTACGAGGGGATGTTCCCTTGCTTTGAAGAGATCTTATTTTACTGCCTGCTTTGTCTCTGGGATAGGAAGTAAAGGGAAATCTTTCCATTGGGACATGGGCAGCAAAAAAATAAAATAAAAGAAAAAGGCAGGAGTTTTAACAATTGGGTATATGGGATTGTATGATATTTTTATTATTTTTATTTTATTTTTATGGTTGAACTGGATGGACTTGTGTCTTTTTTCTTTTCTTTTTTTAATTTTTAATTTATTCAAAGCAGAGAAAAAACAGTCCACACGGACCCCAACAACATATAATCACACATACATGAGAAAACAGGTAACATTATACAGAAACATATACAGGGTTGCATAGCACGCCACCTTAAATCAGAGCCAGGCATAACATTGTCTGATGCCGCAAAGGCGCCCAATCATGGTGGACGTGAGTGTGTGTGCACCTGAGCAACCCAGGCTCCACCTATTATTTTTATTCATTCATAGCTGAGGCATAATAAACTGTGTTTACTATGTTTCAGTTTATGAATAAACAGAGACCATTTCTGTTAATTCATAGCTGAGGCTGCAGAGAAAGGGACTGAGGAATCTGTCCCCAGTCCCTTTCTCAGTCTCAAAAGTGAGACATCAGGGGTCTGTTTAGAGTGACAATCAAATTCTGGGATGAGGGAGTGAGGGGCAGAGCTGCAACAGGGCAGGACCTGGGTCCTGGGGGGCAGGGCAGGACCCCCCTAGCAGGGGGTCCCAAAAATATATAAAATAATAGAAAATAATAAAAAAATGTAATTGTAAAAAAAAAAAAAATAATAATAAAAAAAAGAAAATGGTAAAAATAAACAAAAATAAAAAACACCAGTGGTGGAACTACCAGGGTCACAAAGGTCACACTTGCAGCTGGGCTCTGGCATTCTGCCACCATGGGGGGACCCCAAGACATCAGGAAGGTGACCCGATGTGGGACCGTAATAAAGGGTCCCACTATGGGAGTAAAGGGCCCTGGGATCAGTGGGAAGAGCCCCATTCGGGGGCCAGGGGGGCCGTTTGTGGTTTCTTGCACTGGGGCCCTCAAGGTTCTATTACGCCTCTGCCTATCCTCCATTTCTCGGGTCCCCCATGGGTGCTCCTGGCTCCACCTCTTCAGTGAGTAAGCCCATAGAAAGCAGCTTTCTATGGAGGTACCCACGTGGGCTCGCTCCCAAACCACCCTGCTTTTCCTGGTCCTCTTAGATGTAAAAGAGCATTTAACCCTCGCAGTTCAGGGGCATCTCCACCTTAAGAGACTCTCCCCTCATAGTTGAGCTTTAAAAATTCCATAAACCGTTGGCGTTTAGCTTTACATCTAATTTAAACCTTTAAATGACATGTTTCAGCTGGGTGATACATCTAGGACTTGTAAGCTTCGATTTTTCAATTTTTTTCAACTTTCTGTTCTTACAGTTATTTTATTATTTGCATCTCTTAAAGCACTTTTCGACTTTTATTTTTAGTTCTCTGATGACAATGCCCAATAGATTAAAAAAAAAAAAGACATCACCCCCCCCCCCCCCCCCCCCATTACAAAAAAATACAAGAATCTTTGCTTCATTTCACTGATACTTTGTCTTGTGACCTTTTAACTAAATTAGTTTTTCCCCATGCCACAACATTCTTGATATGTTTTTATAAATCCTAAAAATATGAGTTTTTGAAAAAAAAAAAATTTTTTTGCATATATGTAATACATATGCATGGGTATAACCGGAGGTATTGCCGCCGTCTGCCTTCAGAAAAATGTGTTTTAAATGTAAATATAAATGAATATAATAAGAAAAATGTGTCGGATTCTTCTATGAAAAGCAGTGAAAGTTTTTTTTTTTTTCTAGTATTGATGTTCATTATTTAACATTTTATTCCGGCAGATGAAAGTTCCCTGATTTGCAAGGTACGTGTCAAGGACGGGTATATAAAAGGATTTTTTATTTATTCACAACTGCAAGACTAATTGCTCCACTTCGCCCGGAGGCTTAGAGATTGGTTTTAATATGGCACTTCAAAAGTATGCAGAGAAGTACAGAGATAGGAAGTGTTATTGTTTAAGAGGGGAGGGAAAAAAAAAAAATCTCGATATGATATTTGTGACCCTGAAATGAAAAATCTATTTTATTGAGTGATGTGTTATTGGTGCTATTTTTAATATTATTCGAATATACCTTGAAGGTGAAAAGCATTCTAGACTAATGAAAGGCGATCATTAAAATTTCTTTAATTCTGTGCTCTTTAATTGATATCCGTACAAAGCTTGGTCTTTCCGTTTTATTTTTGGAGGGCGGTGGACTGTCTCTACTTAGTAAAAAAAAAAAAAAAAGAAAAAAATATATAAATTTCAGTCCTTCATAATAAGGTCATCTTATCAGGGATAGTTAATAAAAACAAAATGGACATTCCCGGTTGGCATCCAACTTTAGTCCTTCAGCACTGATGCTTAACCTGGATGAAGAAGAGGAGTAAGGAATTTAAGAGGCCATGTGATCGCCGTGCAGTCCTTCCATTTACAAAAATAGTTTACATTTTTTTTTTTTTAAATATACTTTTTTTTTTTTAAATATAAATCTATCATCAGATATATTTTCCATGTTAAAGTGGAATTCAAATCATTCTCTTCTTTCCTCTCAAGTGAGAATGAGCTCCGGCGTGTTCGCAGAGTCCGCGTGCAGAGCCCGCCAGGAAGTCGGCACTATCCTGCGCTAATCACAGGCAGTGAGACATTTCCTGATCTCTGCAGCCGCACATCAGGACAATGTCTGACTGCCTGTGATTAGCGCAGCGCCGTGCCGACTTCCTGGTGGACTCTGCGAACACGCCGGAGCTCATCTTTACTCTCAAGATCTCCAGCTCTTTAGGCTTCCTTGTCACCTCCTCCCAGGCTCGCCTCCAGGACTTCTCCCCAGCCTCTACCATCCTATAGAACTCCCTACCCTAATCTGCCCAACTATCTCCTACTCTGTGCACTTTTAGGCGATCGTTGATGACTCTTTTTTTCAGGGAAGCCTATCCCGCCTCTACTTAACTAATATTCTCTATCAGCTCATCCCCACAGTTAATACCTTTTGTATCATATGACCATAGGTGTGCGCAGACTATTGCATTAGGGTGTGCACCCCAAAGCTCAAACATACACCACTGATCACTCACAATGTTTATTCAGAAAGGGAAGGGGATGGTCAATTACATATTTACCGGTCCCTTCCTTCACTCATCCTAAAACATCCTTGCAGCAACAGCTGGCGGGAGAGGAGGGACGCTGGTAGCACTGCAGGGGGAAGGAGGGAGCGAGGAAAGTAGGGGGAATCTGTGCTGTAAAGGGTGATTAGGGTGTGCCTGGGCACAACTGGCACACCCTGTGCGCATGCCTATGCATATGACCCTCCTTCCTAGATTGTAGAGAGAAAGAGGAGGTCGGTGAGTGTGTTCTCATAGATATAATGCCACATCCAAAATATTTTACAAACAAAAAAGCGGACTTTAACCTGCCTGTCGGTATTCCAGAGTCTGGCTCGGGGTGGAATTTTAGTACCATTAGCGATATCCCCGAGCCAGACTCTGGATCGCATTGCAGGATCCAGACAGAGTTACTTACCTTGTCCCTGGATCCTGCAATGTCTCCCCGCTGTGTGAGCGAGCTGTCTACTCGCTCGACTCACACAGTGCCCGAGTGCCGCCGAGCTCCGTTCCCTGCGACATTGCAACGCACGGGGGCGGAGATCGGCGCCAAATTCAAAAAAGTAAAAACAGTACATATACAGTAATCTTATACAGATTACAGTACTGTATACAATTATTACACATCCCCTTTGTCCCTAGTGGTCTGTCCAGTGTCCTGCATGCACTTTTATATAATAACTACTGTTTTTTCTGCCTGGAAACTGGAGATTGTCCATAGCAACCAAAAAGTGTCCCTTTATGTCAAAAGTGGTTTTAGAGCAGCTAGAAAACAGCGATAATAAATTAGAATCACTTGCAGAATTGAGCGATAGCGATTTGTGGGGAAATTTGTCTTCAGACACTGAAAGTAATGACAGCGACAATTCTGCAACTGAGCAAATTTCAATGTTTTTGATTTGATTACATTATTGATTTTTATTATTTGATCGGACATGTATTTTTTCTTATGATTCGATTTTCGTTTGATCAGTACAGCTGTCGTTTGAAAATGCGATACAAATACACTACAACACATGACATCACTTCCCAATTGTTATTCTGTCGTACGAGAATTTTCATGAATTTTCGTGGCCCCGATCCTCCTCTTCTGGGGTCCCTCGGCGGCTCTCTCAGCTCCTTCCTGCAATAGATAACCCCCTCGGGGAAGCTCTCTCCTGAGGGGGTTACCTTGCGGGCGCGCTCCCGTGTCATACACTCGGCGGCTATGTATGACTCGGCCACGCCCCCGGCGGCCCTATCATTGGATTTGATTGACAGCAGCAGCAGGAACCAATGGCTGCACTGCTATCAATCTATCCAATGAAGAGCCGAGAAGCGGTGGGGGGGAGCAACGTGGGATCGCGCCCATGGAAATTCGGGGCTCAGTTATGTAAAACGGGGGGGGGGGGGCTGGGGGGCCGGACATTGCAAGGTGTTTTTTCACCTTAATGCATAGGATGCATTAAAGTGGAGTTCCACCCATTTTTTTTATGTTTGTCTGTGCTGCATGCCCTAATCTCATAGTGTTCAGAATGAACAATTTTTATTTATTTTGTTGCTTGTAAATACCTTTATTTTGTAGTCCTTCATTACTTCCTCCTCCTTATTAGCCTAGGCTATTAAGTCACAAGGCTATTTGCAAGGGTTTCTGGGATAGGCATCATGTATCCCAGTAGTCCTTGCAAATAGCCTATTTGCATAGAGAAGGGGCGGCAACTTCCTCTGACACTCCCGTTGCTATGGAAACCTGACTGAAACCTATTACATCGCTTGTGCAGCACTGAGCATGTGCGAGATCTGCAAGGCTGAAATCCAGGAAGTCATTTAGTCTGGCTTCATGATGCCCACACTTAATGGCCATGGTCTATTTCTAGATTATAAACTAACTAAATGCTCTAACAACCTAACTAAACAGACCTTAGTTTACAGACTAACTTTACTAGACTACATTAAGCTTGTGTATTACAGGGGTATTTATATTTAAAAAGTGAAATTGTGGGTGGAACTCCCCTTTAAGGTGAAACAACATGTAGGTTTACAATCCCTTTAACTAAAGGCAAAACTTTTTTAGTTTTGGATAGAGTGGAGAGGGATTATAATGCTAGGCAGAGTCACCCTCTCGGTTTGTCCTGTTTTGATTGTCATTGAAAGTGAAGGTAAAAGAAAATCACAAATTTTGGGTTGCACCCAGAAAAGTAATAGAGGGAAAAATCTTCCAATGAGGACACTAGTTCTGGTGACTGGGGGGTTCCCTTAAAGCGGTGGTTCACCCTCCTTAACATAAGTCTAGCATTACATTCGGCATCGTAGCGCGAGCTACAGTATGCCGGTCTTACATTTTTTATCCCCGTACTCACTGTGTTATTGCACATTGAAGAATCCGACTCCCGCCGTGAATAGGCGTGCCTATGGTGAGGGAGGACGATTGACGGCCGGCTCTGGCACGTCACGCTCCCCGAAGACAGCCGGAGTAGGTCTCGGCTCTTCACGGCGCCTGCGCACAGGCTATGCGCAGGCGCCGTGAAGAGCCAAGCCTATTTCGGCTATTTCCGGAGAAGCGTGACGTGCCAGGGCCGGCCGTCAATCACCTTCTCTCACCATAGGAACGCCCATTCCCCGGAATCTTTAATGTAGAATAGCGCAGTGAGTACGGGGATAAAAAATGTAAGACCGGCATACTGTAGCTCGCGCTACGATGCCGAATGTAATGCTAGAATAATTTTTTTTTTTTTTTTTTTTTTTAATAGGGTGAACCCCCGCTTTAACTTGCAGGGATTTCCTCTCACTTCCTGTTTGGCTATGGGACAGGAAGTGAAGAGAAATTTCTACACAGATGACGAAAAGGGTTATAACCATCCTTTACTCTATCCAAACTGAAAGTTTTGTCTATAGTTATATTTTAAATTCACCCTTAGTGCCAATTTAGATAATCAAAATTGGCTTCTCATTTGGATGGTAGGCAAACCTTACAAGACTTCCTCAACTCTAGAACTCAGAATCCTTTCAGAACATTTTGTTTTGTTTTGGATAAAGCAGGGAAGGATTCAACTCTAATTGTTGTGTACCTTTTAGGGAGATCTGCCCTCACGTCCTGTTAGAACAGGAAGTTGTGGGAAATCTTTCCAATGGTGACACTTAGTCCTGATGCAAGCAGTGGGTTGGCTCTTGGGAGGAGTTATGCAAATATCAAAATACCTTAAAGTGGACCTTCAGTCATTTTTTCACCTTTATATCTAATAAATCTTCTGCCCTTGTTGTTATTTTAACTTTGGATAGTAAAACTTTGTTTTTCTGCCAGTAAATACCTTATACAGCCCACTTCCTGTTCCTTGTCTGGTAAAAAGCCTAGACTTATGACATGCACAGCTCTCTCTCTCCCTCTCGGGAGAGTTTTCCAGGAAGGGAGGGGGGAATGAGTCATAAGAGGGCCAATGAGAGCTGGAGGTGTGCCTCTGTGTTTTTGTAAATTCAGGAAGTGAACAGGCAGCAGCTTCAGCTGCCCACAGTTAAAATGATTGCAGCCAGAGTCAGTGGAGGGAGATTTCTGCAGCATATTTGGCAAGTACTGAATCGCAGTATATATAAAATGATATTCAAAGTGGTTGGAGGGAAGCTTTGGAATGGCAAAGATGTTTGTATTACAAATGATGTGAGCGGACTGCAGTTCCTCTTTAATGAGTGGGTGTCAGTCTGGATTGGGTGCTCCTAGGCAGGCTGTGTTTGCAAGCAGACCCCACCCCTAGTAATGTGCACATGTGATGTTGAGCCTCCATAATTGAAGGAACTGAAATGCAATGAATAAATGGGGCAGGCCAGGGACAGCCAGGCTGGGAAGGAAAAGGCTTTATGATGCTGGATGTCCTCCAGCCAGGCTATGAGATGGGCTCTATGCTTCTAATGCACATTGTGAGAAGCTCACAGTGTGCAGTGAAATCAGAATAAGCCATTTCACTCCAGGAGAGGAGCCGGTACAACTGTGCAAGACTGAAGGGGAGGAAGGAGGTCAGATTTAAGTTGAAACATCAGCAATGTGGTAATTCTGCTACAGGCTCCACTGCAGATGTTTGTCATTATTTTAGCATTACAGCAAAATGGGACAGTGTGATTTTTATTGGAAATAATGGATGTCAGTGCTAATATGGGACAGCTGGTAACCCCATCCTGAATGCGTTTTGGACCCGAGTACTAATGACCTGGTGCCTCTGAGAAAAGGCAGGGAGAGGCACCTGGTTTGGGGTAGCTGGGAATTTGGGTCACTGGCATATTTTATTCTCATTGACAGGCAATATTATACAGGTAACTGTGGCAGCGATATATGGTCCAGCGCTGATTGCTGAAATATTTGCAACATTAGTGATAAACTGTATAATGTTTCCATATTTAAACATAAACAAAGTACTTATTAAACATAAACAAAGTACTTCTTAAACATAAACAAAGTACTTATTAAACATAAACAACGTTTTTTTTATTTTTTTTAAATCATACCCAGGTATAACGCTGTATCCTGGCCTAGGGCAGCACTTTGCAAGGGGGCAGCACAGAAAGAGTCCCCGCTGGCTTGCGCTACACTGTTAGTGTAGTGCCAGTCTTATGGGGTGGACTGGGCAGAGGGACAAATTAGTCTAGCGCCCCCATTAAGCGGCCGCACTGCTGCCAGTATGTGGGAGGCCGGCATGGAGGGGGGGGGGGGGCGTGCTTCTAATTTTGACTGTTCTATCATCCTGGACCACAAACCTTCCTCACTGTGCTATATGTTTTCTGCTGCATGGTTATATCTTTTTTAGTCCTCTCCATAAAATCATCAGAAATTTGTGCCTAAAGTAGAACTATAGACAGAAAGACAGAATTCAGAGAGTCGTGGTTAATGATTCTTACTCTGAATGGTCCAATGTTATCAGTGGTGTACCCCAAGGTTCAGTGCTGGGACCCTTACTTTTCAATATATTTATAAATGATATTGGGTCTGAGATCAAAAGTAACATTTCTGTCTTTGCAGATGACACCAAGCTATGCAGTGGAATAACGTCCTTGCAGGATGTCTCCAATTTACAAGCCGACCTCAATGCTCTGTCTAATTGGGCGACTAAGTGGCAGATGAGGTTTAATGTAGATAAATGTAAAGTTATGCACTTGGGGGCTAAGAATATGCATGCATCATACATACTAGGGGGAGTACAACTGGGGGGATCTGTAGTGGAGAAGGATCTGGGGGTTTTAGTTGATCATAAGCTCAATAATGGCATGCAATGCCAAGCTGCGGTTTCCAAAGCGAGCAAAGTCCTTTCTTGTATAAGAGAGGTATGGACTCCAGAGACAGAGATATCATTTTGCCCCTGTACAAATCATTAGTAAGACCTCATCTGGAATATGCAGTTCAGTTTTGGGCACCAGTTCTCAAAAAGGATATCAGAGAACTGGAGAAAGTGCAGAGAAGGGCAACCAAACTGATAAGAGGCATGGAGGAGCTCAGCTATGAGGAAAGATTAGAGGAACTGAATTTATTCACTCTTGAGAAGAGGAGAATAAGGGGGGATATGATCAACATGTACAAATATATAAGAGGTCCATACAGTGAACTTGGTGTTGAGTTATTCACTTTACGGTCAACACTGAGGACAAGGGGGCACTCTTTACGTCTAGAGGAAAAGAGATTTCACCTCCAAATACGGAAAGGTTTCTTCACAGTAAGAGCTGTGAAAATGTGGAACAGACTCCCTCCAGAGGTGGTTCTGGCCAGCTCAGTAGATTGCTTTAAGAAAGGCCTGGATTCTTTCCTAAATGTACAGAATATAACTTGAGTATTAAGATTTGTAGGTAAAGTTGATCCAGGGTAAATCCGATTGCCTCTCGGGGGATCAGGAAGGAATTTTTCCCCCTGCTGTAGCAAATTGGATCATGCTCTGCTGGGGTTTTTTGCCTTCCTCTGGATCAACTGTGGGAATGGAGTTGGGTGTATAGGATTTTACTGTGTTTTTTATTTTTGTTTTTTTATTTTTTGTGGTTGAACTGGATGGACTTGTGTCTTTTTTCAACCTGACTAACTATGTAACTATGTAACTATGTAACTATGTAACTATAGGCAACACTTTTTTATTTTTTTTCATTTTGTAGAGAGTAAGGGAGGGTTATAGCCCCTGTCAATTAATTGTTTTACCATCCCTGTCCCATTGCAGAGATTTCCCTTCACTTCCTGCCTCATAGCCAAACAGGAAGTGAGAGGAAATTATGCAAATTAAGGGACTTGCCCCCCAGGCCCTCAGAACTAGTTTCCCCACTTTTTTTTTACCACTACTATTCCTTCATATTGGCTTTTAAAATGTACAAATGCAGCAATTTAGAATTTGGATGAAAGGTTCAGCTCTGGGAAACACATTTTGAATGATAAAAAGTGCATTTTATATACAGTACAACTATATAGATCAGCCAAAAATGAGGGACAAATGAGGGGGACAGAGGGACATTGCTCGAAATCAGGGACAGTTGGGAGCTATGGTGCAAGGCTGACCGTTACAAATATGACTCCCAAAGGCAGATGCATGCTAGGACCTGTAGTTCCGCAACAGACGATGCTGGATGTCCTCCGGCCAGGAAATGAGGTGGAGCTCTATGTAACTTACTACCGCTTCTGATGCACATTGTGAGAAGCTCACAGTGTGCAGTGAAATCAGAGGAAGCCGTTTCAGTACAGGAGAGAAGCCGATACAACTGTGCATGACTGAAGGGAAGGCCGGAGATCACATTTAAAAAAGGTAACTACAGTTCAACCCAGCAAACTTCCTTGTGCCTCTTCCCACCGAGACATTTGGAAGATTGCGGCTTGGAAATAAGATGCTTCTTCGTGTCTCATTTACAACGTGACACGTAGGACTCGCAGAAGATCATAAACAGATGCATTGATGAATTCCATTTTCACACCTACTCCGCGCAGAGTCTCGGGTCACAGGGCCTACCACTTATAAATGGGATTGGAATAAACAGCCGCACGTGCACCGACACTGCTTGTAATATGCGAACGCGTACACCACTTGTTATAGATACGTTAAACAGATCTCACTTAAAGGAACTAACCCTGACTTTTTTTTGGTGTTGTGTCTGTATGAGCTAAATAATGAAGGCTGAAAAAAATATAGACTTGTTTTTATCTAGATCCCTGGTGCCCAACCTGCAGCCTCAAAGCCACACGGGGCCCTGTGCCGCTTAGCCATGCGGTTCTTGGAAGCCAGCAGATGCATGGTCGTGATCTCCAGCACTCTGGCAGAAGATGAAGAAGAAATTTCAAGTACATTTTACCTTAGCAAATTTTATTAGTCAACATAAAGGAAACAGAAGAAGTATCACGTTTCAGAGAAGAAATCTTCTGTCCATATTTCTTCTAAAATTTGATGAAGATCTGTCACTGCTTGTTGAGCCATATGAGGAGCTTGATAAGGGACTAATAGACTTTGCTCTGTTTTGATAACCCCTACTGCTCTGGGAATCATTTGTCATGCACTAAATGCTGTTAAATTTACTATACAACAGTTGCATACATATAGTAAAAAAAGTATGAAGCATTCTAATCAAACTGAGACTTTTGAGTTTATATAATAAAATAACAAATTTCAAGGAGTGGAAACTGCATTTGTTAGTGGGGGAGCGGGTACCTGGTTTTGACAGGTACTCGCTCCCACTTCCGGCTGACCTCGCCACGGTGAGCAAAGTCAGAAGTCCAGCACACCCAGTGCCATCTTAAGAGCATTATAGGCCCCCGGGCAATACAGTGCACTGGGGCCCTGTCTACACAATCATGCACAAGAATAAAAATGCAAATGATCAATAAGGCTATATTTATATTAAAATAGCGGCGACGGCGCAACGCCCCAGTGTGAAAGTACCCCAAGTCATCATGTGCCAGGGCCAGGCTAAGGCCCAAGCAGAAGCAAGCAGCCAATCAAATATAGTGCTCAATGTGGGGAGAAAATGATGCTGCGCAGATGAAGGTAGGCGGATGTGGACCCGGTCTGGCCAGCAGGGCTGCTGTCAGAAATCACGGGGCCCCGTACAGCCTACCTGACAAGGCCCCCCCCCCCCCCAAATATATCAAAACAATATTTTTACAAACAAATACACTAAAGACACAAACCTGTGTGAATTAGCCCTTAGTTTTGAAAAATCTTTAAACTTTTTTGTTAATATAATTTTTTAAAGAATGTTAAAATGTATTAAAATGTATCTTATTTTACAATTTGTAATTTTTTTATGAGACAGGTAAGCCAGCAGTGCCGTGGGGTGCAGCACTGTGACATGGGGCACAGAGGGGGATCAGAAGCAGGCAGAACAGGAAGGGTGAAGTAATTCTGTAATTGCCCCTCCATCCGACCACAATGATTCCCTCTGCTGTCTGGGCCCCCCTGTCTGCCCGGGCCTCCTACAGGAGGGCTGGTGGTCCCCCCCCTATCAGCGGCCCTGCTGGCCAGTCACACTTATCGGCAAGCATGGGGGCGCCTGACACTCTCCTACCCCACTAACAGGCCAAGTAACTACAGTACTTGCAAGCAAAGCGCCGTGCCGGGGCCTATATTAGTGTGGGAGACAGCTGATTGATGCTTGGCTGGGGTCGCCTCCTCCTCACAAAGCCCAGCACACTTCGCACATGTGTAGTAGGGGACCGCAAGGCTTCACTGCTAGTTTATCTCAGCCAAAATGGCAGCGGCAGCACCCGAGAGCCAGTGAGGACACCAAAGGATTCATGGACAGTGTCCTACTATTAAAAGTCAGCAGTTACAGTATTTGTAGCTGCTAACTTTTATTATTTTCTGAAAGAGCATGGAGCTCTGCTTTAAAGTATATGTACAGGCAAAACTTTTTTTTTTCCAGTTTTGGATGGAATTAGGAATGTTTAGCACCCCTGCTAGTTTATTATTCACTCTCTGTGTCCCATTGGGAAGATTTCTCTTGACTTCTTGTCCTGGAGATGCAACAGGAAGTGAGAGGAATTTTCTGCAAAGTGAGAGAATGTCCCCTCAGAAAGCTGTGTCACTGGAAAAGGTGTCCCCCCCCCCCCCCCCCCCCACTGGAAGATTTCCCCTCACCTTTTGTTCTGGTGACAACTATAGATTTTTGGATTTCCCATCACTTTCTGTCTCGGTGACAATGGTCGACCAGAACAAATAGCAAAGGTGAATCCACTCGGTGGGGACAAACTGTAATAAAACTTGACAGAGGTTCTAATCCTTCCAAAATACTTTAAACCATAAAAAAAGTTTTTGCTATAAATATTCTTTTCAAAAAGGATGAACTTAACTAAAACTATTGCCGTTTCCCTTTAATGCTCCGGTTAAATCAATATTTATCCCCCTGATGAAGGCAAACATAGCAGTCACTAGATTAACCGAAGGACTGAGATCTGAAACCGACAGTTCTTTGTCCCATGAGATGCTCAGTGCGTTAAGGGCTCTATCTTCATCACACATTCCATCTCTGACTTGTGGGATTTCACAGGCTCTGTGTATTAAGCAGCAGGGCTGTCGAGCGTGTCACACATTACCTGTTACCGTGTCAATCCTTTTGCAGCTTCAAGGGAATGTACATAATTGTTTTTTTTTTTTAGGCCGACACATAAAATCACCTTGATGTAAATAAGCGTATTGAGGCGCAATAATGTTTGTAAAAAAACTTGTATAGTATGTTTATATATATATTCAGTATATATGGGATCAGACCTATTTGTTGATTGCATAAGCAAGTTCTGCTTCCTGCTCTGCAGTGCTACACAATCTCTGTGCTCCTGACAAAGTCTATGAATCCACCAACCCACTAAAAACAATGTACTCCCTGTGTGGCTGATAGATCAGCAGTTTAACCACTTCCCGCCCGGCCTACAGCAGATTGATGGCCAGGAAGTGGTTTCCGTTATCCTGACTGGGCGTCATATGACGTCCAGCAGGATAACATGGCGGCGCGCACCCGTCAGTCTGATACACTGCATCTCCGATCTTGGTAAGAAGACCAATCACAGCTGATCATCGCGTGAACCAGGAAGTGCCGGCAAGCGGCATTCCTCGGTTTGTGCTGACTGGTAGAGCCGATCGGCGGCTCTCCCTGTCAGAGGGGGGGTGGGGTATGTGCTGATAATCAGCACAGCCCCCATCAAATGTACCCATCAGCTGCCAAATGGTGCCCAGTCAGTGCCTTATCATAACCCCTGTCAGTGCCCAATAAAGTGCCAATCAGTGCCCACCACAGTGCAAATCAGTGCCCACCATAATGCCAAACAGTGTCCATTACAGTGCCAATCAGTGCTCAGCATTAACACCTGTCAGTACCCGCCCAATCAGTGCTGCCCATCAGTGCCACCTATTAGTGTCCATCAGTGCCCCTGGTCAGTGCCCATCAGTGCCACCGGTCAGTGCCCATCAGTGCCACCGGTCAGTGCCCATCAGTGCTGCCGGTCAGTTCCCATCAGTGCTGCATATCAGTGCCACCTATCGGTGCCCATCAGTGCTGCATATCAGTGTCCATCAATTCTACATATCCGTGCCTCCTCATCAGTGCCCATCAGTGCCACCTTATCAGTGCTCATCAGTGCACAGAAACAAAGACAATCTTTTTTTTTTTTTTTTAAATGTCGGCCTTTTTTTAGTTTAGTTTTAGCTAGCAAAAAATAAAATACCACCAAAGGAAAGCTCTATTTGTGGGAAGAAAATTATTAAAGCGGTGGTTCACCCTAATAAAACATTTTTTATTTTTATAGCATTAAATTAGGCATAGTAGCGCGAGCTACAGTATGCCTGTATTGATTTTTTTAGCCCGGTACTCACTGTGCAATCCTATATAGAAGATTCCGACTCCCCACGGGGAATGGGCATTCCTATCAAGAGGAAGGATGATTGACGGCCGGCTATGGCACGTCACGCTTCTCCGGAAATAGCCGAAATAGGACTTGGCGCTTCACGGCGCCTGCGCATAGTCTGTGCGCAGGCGCCGTATAGTGCCGTGAAGAGCCGAGACCTGTTCCGGCTGTCTTCGGGGAGCGTGACGTGCCATAGCCGGCCATCAATCATCCTCCCTCTTGATAGGAACGCCCATTCCCCGTGGGGAGTCGGAATCTTCTATATAGGATTGCACAGTGAGTACCGGGCTAAAAAAATCAATACAGGCATACTGTAGCTCGCGCTACTATGCCTAATTTAATGCTAAAATGTTGTTAGTGTGGGTGAACCACCGCTTTAAATTGTTGTTTGGGTACAGTGTTGCATGACTGCGCAATTGTCATTCAAAGTGCGACAGTGCTGAAAGCTCAATATTGAAGTTGTTGTTTTTTTTTTAGCACACGGTTTTACCAAAAATTAAAAAACAGCAATATTCACTTTCAATCTAGTGCTGTCCCCCACAGAAATTTCTTTCTACCAGTAGAAGTACTTGGTGTTCCAGGGTGAAAAAAGGCCAATGAAATTCAACCCACTTCCTTTGAGCCCAGGCTGTCATGGACCCGCCGCTAAGGTGTGTGTCAGAGTATACCTCCCAACTTTTCAAGATGGGACCGAGGGACACCTATTAGCAAATGTATGTAGGCATTGGACACCCCCCCCCCCTGCCGCGCCCCCTTAAAGGTGATCTATCCCACATTTTTTTATTTTTTATTTTACCACTACTATTCTTTTATATTGGCTTTTGAAGTTTACACAGCACTGGCCGCCCACGTGTCGTCTCGGAGTTACTTCCAGGTATAGCGGCTCCGGGGCTGTGATTGGCAAGAGCCGCAATGACGTCACTGCCGCACATGCATGGAAGCCGCCAGTCACGGAATGACCTCCTTTAGAAATGGCACTAAACAAGTAAAAAGGCGCAGTGCACAGGTACCTCAATATAATAGTTCAGTGTAGTACCCAATAGTCCAAGGACAGGGATAAAAGATGTAGTGCCCTGACCGACCCATTGACATACATACGGTGCCCCTCTCCTTGTTTTATTTTAGAAATGGCACGACCGCCGTTTCTAAAGTGCGATTGCACCGTTTTCTGTGGCGCATGCGCCATAGACATTGGTGCCCGCCATTATTGTAAATATCTCTTATACTGTGTAGGTTTAGGAGATATTTCGAGCACCTACAGGTAAGCCTTAATCTAGGTTTACCTGTAGGTAAAAGTGGTTGTACAGGGTGTACAAGTACTTTAAAGCTGGACTCTAGTCAGATATAAGACATAAACCAACGTAGCTCTGTAATCATCAATACATTCATTAACCACTTCCATACCGGGCATTTTCACCCCCTTCCTGCCCAGACCAATTTTTAGTTTTCAGCGCTGTTGCATTTTGAATGACAATTGCGCAGTCATGCAACACTGTACCCAAATGAAATCTTTTTGGATTTTTTCCCCCACAAATAGAGCTTTCATTTGGTGGTATTTGATCATCTCTGTGGTTTTTATTTTTTGCGCTATAAACAAAAGAAGAGCGACAATTTTGAAAAAAATAAAAACACAATATTTTTTACTTTTTGATTTAATAAATATCACAATTTAAAAATAAAATAAAAAAAATCCTCAGTTTAGGCCGATACGTATTCTTCTACATATTTTTGGTAAAAAAAAAAAAAAATCGCAATAACCGTATATTGATTGGTTTGCGCAAAAGTTATAGTGTCTACTAAATAGGGGAAAGATTTATGGCATTTTTTTTTTTTTTTACTAGTAATGGCGGCTTCTGCGATTTTTTTTTTTTTTGTGACCGTGACATAATGGCGGACAGATCGGACACTTGACACGTTTTTGGGACCATTCACATTTATACAGCGATTAGTGCCTCTAAAACTGCACTGATTACTGTATAAATGTGACTGGCAGGGAAGGGGTTAACACTAGGGGGCGCTGAAGGCTTTAATATGTTCCCTAATGTGTGATTCTAACTGTAGGTGGAGGAGACTCACAAGGGGAGGAGATCGATCTGTGTTCCTCTGTACTGGGGAACACACATCGGTCTCCTCACCTCTGACAGGAGGTGGATCTGTGTGTTTACACACACAGATCCACACTCCTGCCGTGATCGCGGGTACCCGGCGAACATCGCGGCTGCCGGGCGCGCATGCCCCCTAGAGGAACAGGAATAAAGGACGTCATATGTTGTCCACCCGGAGGGAGGGTTCCTGCCGGCGTCATTTTGTTATGGCCCGGTATGGAAGGTGTTAATGTATACAGTATTTTTAAAATGCAAGCAGTGGAAGTGCCTAAATTTGACCTGGTATCAGCCTCCTGTAGGCTCTGTATAGCAGAGCTGTAGTGTGACAAGAAGAAGCAGCACATGAAGACGAGAAGCATGCTGATGACAAAGATGATCTCATCACTGTGCTACTTCTCTTTTCATTGTTCAGTCACAAGCCGAGGATGGTCCAGGACAATCTGAGCTCAGAAGAAGTGGGTTGAATGATGCTGCCCATCAGAATGAGGACCTCTAGCAGCAGAAAAGTAGTACTGCGTGAGAAATCTCCAAATAGAAGGTGAATTTTGCAGCAATAGATGGATTTTTATTTTATCTTTTAAAAAAGGTAATTGGTGTTTATCTTGATATTTTTGGGCTGGAGTTCTGCTTTAAATGACAACATTAACATGCAGGTAACACGTCTCCCTGGGCATACGCAGCCCGCTGATATCGCCTCAATATCCAATACCTACTTTAAAAAAATAAAAAATCCTTAACTGCGAATGTTCAGTTCACCTGACCTACCTGTCCCGTCGCACCGAACCAGCAAACAACTTGCAACGCGCAGGATGCTAATCACTGCGATGACCTACTTCTCATTCTCCTTTTCATTTCAAAAGCCGCGTTAAAAATCCATAAATTAAGGAAATTAACTGATGGAGCCCCTGGCATCTTTGTAAGCTATTTAAATCTTTAAATTTACAACATCTTCTGCATATATCAAGTAATTGAACTAACTGCGGGGATGTAACTTTAATGAGAAAATTTCCCTTTTTTCGGCTGGAGTTCATACTCCAAAAACAAAAAGAGAGAAGAAAAAAAAAAAACGACGCCTCGGGAAGATAAAGTTGTTTATGCCCGCCAAGGGGATAAAAAGACTGTATGAAGTTCTTTTGTAGCTTTGTGATACGCGGGAACAAAAGGCATATGGAATATCAAATTAATTATACTAATCTCTGCACCCGGTCTTTGAAAAAATAGGAGTTACAACTGGGACCCTTTCTCCTGCTTACCTCCAAACAAAAGCATTTGACCTTTATTAAGGGGTGAAGATGACTGTGCACTTGCAGCCACTGGGCACTAGTTGGCGCCAGTGATCTTCTACAAATGATGGAAAAAAAATCTTGTGCTGATAATATTGTTATGGTCCTCTTGTTACAATGTTTTAAAAACTATTAAAGCCAGGGCCCCTGGAAAGATGAGTGATTAGGATGCAGCCGCTCCTAACTTTCTTATCTTCTTTTGTTTAACTGCATCCCTAAAAATCAGGAGCCCAGTACAGGCATACCCCGCTTTAAGTACACTCACTTTACATACACTTGCGGGTATATCCTTACTCGCGAGTGTATGTAAAGTGCCTTACAAGTACTGTACAGACATTTTGCAGCCACAGTAGAAGGAGCTGAAGCTCAGAGAGCATACCCCGCCCTGTTCCAGTGTGCCCCTGACACCCCCACTACAGCCCCTGACCCCCCACTACAAAATAAAAAAGGTATTGTTTCACTTTAAGTACATTTTCGTTTTACATACATGCTCTGGTCCCATTGTGTACTTAAAAGTGGGGTATGCCTGTATATTGGCTGGATAAAGGGGAATTGTTTGGACAAAAAAAAAAAAAAAAAACATTTAGGGTAAAGGGCGAATCTCCTAATTTACCAATTCTAGTTAATTTTCAGCCCACATGGAAAGAACAGCTGAAATGTGGTTGCTATGGGTGACCACAGAATCCCAGTTCCACACTGCAAAATGATTGCAAAGTCTAATGCCGCGTACACACGATCAGAAATTCTGACAACGATTCTGATTTTTTTTTTAGACGGAATGTTGGCTCAAACTTGTGTTGCATACACATGATCAGATAAATGTTGTCGGAAATTTCCGAACGTCAAGAACGCGGTGACGTACAACACTACGACAAGCTGAGAAAAATGAAGTTCAATGATTCCGAGCATGCATAGGATTTTTGTGCGCCGGAATTGCATACAGATGATCGGAATTTCCGACAAGAACTTTTGTTGCTGGAAAATTTGAGAACCAGCTCTCAAATTTTTGTTGTCGGAAATTCCGACAGCAAATGTCCGATGGAGCCTACACACGGTCGGAATTTCCGACAAAAAGCTCACATCAAACATTAGTTGTCGAAATTTCCGATCGTGTGTACGCGGCATAAGGCTCTGTTCTTACAAATTATATATATATATATATATATATAGATAGATAGATAGATAGATAGATAGATAGATAGATAGATAGATAGATAGATAGATAGATAGATAGATAGAAAATACATTTATATCTAAAATGTATTTACTTTCTTCTATGCCATCAAGAGGAATATTAACTCCTGCAAAAGCCACAAAGTATCACTCATTACCCTGCCGTAGTTTGCTTTTTTTTCTAGAAGACTTTTTGGAACGTGGTTGCCGTGGGTGACCACAGAAACCCAGTTTAATTTTCCAAAATAAATGGATTTGTCCAAATAGCATTTAAAAAAAAAAAAAAAAAATTTAACTACTAAAGTAGCTGGAAAATTATCATGTAGGATAAAGCATTTTTTTTGTTTTGTTTTTTGCACAATAATTTACTCAGCTATCTAAAAAGTTAACTCCTGCAGGAGCTACAAAGTATCACTGTTGACCCTAGCAGCCAATCAGATGATAGTTTTCAACGACTCCACTGAAATATCAGGAATGTGGTTGCTGTGGGTGACCACAGAATCCCATATCAACACTTCAAAATGATTGCAAGCTCTAAGGCTCTGTTCTAACTGCTTTATTGGTTTATGCACAATGATTTACTGTGCTATCTAAAGGACTATCAATCCCTCCAGAAACCAGAACTTTTTACTGTTGTCCCTACTATAACTTATTTTTACTAGAAAGACTCCTAAAATGTAGTTGCCATGGGTGACCACCGAATGCCAGATCATTTTTTCTAAATTATTGCAAGTTTGTAGACTTTGTCCTAGCAATGTTATTGTTGAACAGTAATTTACTATGTTGCCTAAAGAGGTTGTAAAGGTTTGTGTTTTTTCACCTTAAAGCAACACTAAAGGCAATTTTTTTTTTTAAATAACAAACATGTTATACTTGCCTCCACTGTGCAGCTCGTTTTGCACAGAGTGTCTCCGAACCCTGTCTTCTGGGGTCCCTCGACGGCTGTCTCGGCTCCTCCTCGCAAAAGCTTTCCACCTTCATGCGAGCTCGCATGGTGGAAAGCTTTTGCGAGCGCGCTCCCGTGATACAGCGGTGGGCATAGCCGCCGACTGTATCACTCGGCATTCGCTGTGATTGACAGCAGCGCCAGCCAATGGCTGTGCTGCTATCAATCTGTCCAGCCTAGCCAATCAACGGGCAGGCTGGGAACCGAAGAGGATCACGTGGACGCGCGGGACTTTCGAGGGGTCAGGTAAGTAAAACGGGGGTTCGGGGGGGGGCGGTACCGTCGGATGTTTTTTTTGCATAGGATGCATTAAGGTGAAAAAACATTTACCTTTACAACTCCTTTAATGCATCCCATTTTATTTTTTATTTTTAAATAACAAACATATCATACGCAGAGCCGGTTCACACTAGGGCGGCACGACTTCGGGGGCGACTCGGCCAGGCGACCTGAAGACGACTTCTAAGGCGATTTGCATTGACTTCTATACAGAAGTTATTTTGCAAATCGCCCCGAGTCGCCCCCGAAGTCGTACAGGAACCTTTTTCTAAGTCGGAGCAACTTGCGTCGCTCCTATTAGAACGGTTCCATTGACTACAATGGGACGCGACTTGTCAGGTGGCTGTGTCGCCTGACGAGTCGCCCCAGTGTGAACCGGCTCTTACTTCTACTGTGCAGTTTGTTTTGCACAGAGTGGCCCCGATCCTCCTGTTCTGGAGTCCCATAGTAGCTCTCTTGGCTCCTCCCCGCAATAGCTAATGCAATAGCTAACCCCCTCTGGAAAGCTCTTTCCCGAGGGGGTTACCTTGCGGGCGCGCTCCCGTGTCATACACTCGGCGTCCATAAACACTGAGTGTACGACTTGACCCCGCCCCCAAGCGCCCGCGTCATTGGATTTGATTGACAGCAGCGGGAGCCAATGGCTGCGCTGATTTTAATCTATCCAATCAACGCTGAGACTCCATGAAAAAGAGGACCCCGGGGACGAGCCGAGCAGGTGAATGGGCTTAGGTTCGTCCCCGGCATCCTCTTCTCCACAGAGTCTCAGCGTTGATTGGATTGATAGTAGCGCAGCCATTGGCTCCCGCTGCTGTCAATCAAATCCAATGACGCGGGGGGCGGGGACAAGTCACTTTGCAAAGTGCATAATCTATTTGCCTTTAGAAAAGCAATCCCTTTGTATCAAGTGCCAATGGCAACCACATTCCAGCTGTTTTAGTGAAGGGGTTGATCTGATTGGCTGCTAGGGTCACCATTGATACTTTGTAGGTCTTGCCAGGAGGTAAGCATATCAATTGAATGCTGAAATGCTCAAGAGGTTCTGCTGCAGCATTTCCAAAACAGATTTCTTTTTGAATTTGTATTCATCATTATACACAAAATCTGACAGTGTGACCTTACAAAAGTTTATTTAGTACCGGTATTATGTTTTTGTTGTATTTGTTTGTTTTTTTTTTGCAGGGAATAGGAGGCTGCAGAGGCAGGGGAGAGAGGTGGGGATGTAGAATATCTACATGGGAAATCTTCAGAGCTCACATCACTCCAGCTAGCCTTGCTCTATAATTGAAATGGCGAGTTTAGCCCTCGGCTAGTGCAGAGGGCGCATTTTGCAATAGCACAAAGCTTGTCCATAGACGTCATTTGGTATTAATGGCCCGGGGGCAATCTAATGCCAGACAGGGAGCTTGAAAGGGGGCTGGGGAAAGGAGGGGGGAGGGCAGGAAAGGAGGATAATGGTTGGGGGTGAAAATTAAAGCAAAATCAGGTGGGCTCAGGAAATTGAAGTGCATGTGGGTAACTTGAGGACAAAATATAGTCACTTGGGGGGGGGGGGGCAAGAGAAAGTAAAAGAGCATGTGGGAGGTATTGGGTTAAACTGACTGGCAAAACAATTTCCATCTTTTTTATTTCGCTTCTGTTTTGACTTGTGATACTATTTGTATTATGTTTGTTTAGTTTTCTTTATTCTGTTTTCTAAAATGATTTTCAAAACCATGAACACAGAAAATCAAACTGACATCGGTTACATTGGAGCGTTCTGAAAAAAAAGGGGGGGTTTTGGGTGGCAGGCGATCAGCCCCCAAAGGGTTAATCTGGACAGACTGAAACAATTTAGCGAGCCGCATGGGGGTGGGGGGATTAGTGTTGATGTGACAGCAGTGGCGTTGAATGTAGCATATTGCTCCAGGGGATAAGGGTTAAATGCTGTTAGCAAATAAATACATTTACATTTTTATTCTGGGGGAAGGGGGGGGTTGGGGGGTTAAAATAGTCTTAAACCATAGTAAGAGAAGTAGGGGTTAAACTGCACAGTACAAAAAAATAAAAATAAAAAAACGATTTGGGGGGGAGTACAAAGGAGAATGAAAAAGGCATAAGGCATAATGCATGTCTCTTGAAAAGTTGAGGTGGGGGGTATATGGGACATTAGGGTTGCAATGGCTGCAATTTTGGGGTATCAGTCGTCCTAAAAGAGTTGAAAATAGCATTTAAAATTCAGGGGGTCTACATAGGGAACAGTTGAGAGTGGGGGCTCAATGATACATGGGGGGGGGTGGCTTTGCTGCAGATTTGGGGTACCAAGCTTCTTAAAAAGAGCCCATAGGGTTGAGAAATAGCCCAGACAGAGCAGCACAGTGGTTAAATTGCACTACCCGAAAATACATTTTGGGGGACACACAGAATTTTGGGGAAGTTTTTACAAAAACTGGAGGTGAAACGAGGAGAGGGGGGGAAAGTGGCAAAGCAGAAGTTTTAGAAGGTTGAGATGGAGGGCTATATGGCACTTTGGGGGGGATCCTTGGCTGCAAAGTTGGGGTACCAAGCTTCTTAGAATGAGCCCATAGGGTTGAGAATAGCCCCGACAGAGCAGCACAGGGGTTAAACTGCATTAATAAAGAACTGCCCGAAATAACATTTTGGGGGATACACAGAATTTAGGGAATGTCCCCCCCCCCCCCAAAAAAAATTGGAGGTAAATCAAAAGAGAGGGGTGAAAGGTGGCAAGGCTGATCTCTTACAAAGTTTAGAGTGGTGGTGTGGGGAGGGTGTGGGTATGGGGTGAGGGGAGCTAAATGGCACAATGGGGGAACCTTGGCTGCACATTTGAGGTACCGGGCATCCTAAAAAGAGCCCAAAGGATTGAAAAAAATAGCCCCGACAGAGCAGCACAGGGGTTAAACTGCACTAATAAGAACTGCCCGAAAATAGATTTTGGGGGAGACACAGAATTTAGGGAAAGTTTTTTTGAATTGGAGGTAAAACGAGGAGAGGGGGGAAGTGGCAAGGCAGATATCCTGAAAAGTTGAGATTGGGGTGTGAATGGCACTTTGGGGGAGCCTTGGCTGCAGATTTGGGGTACCAGGCATCTCAATCAGCCTTGCCCCCCCTCCACCTTGAACTGGAGTTGCAGTTGTGTGGCACAGCAATTGTAACACAGCGAGTCAAAGGATGTGAGAAACGTGCCCTGTGTTACTTATTTGGGAACTGAAAATTTATGCCTAGCTGAAAGTGCCCGGGGAAATATTACATCAGACGAAATGACAATGATTAAAATCAGCTTTTTTTTCTCTCTCTCTCCCTCTCCTCTCCTCTCTCTCTCTCCTGCCTTCCCTTCGGTTGCCTGCCTCGTCTGCTGACAACGTGACAGTAGCCCGGTGATAGGCGAACCGTTATCCCTGGCACAGCTGCTCCTGGCACCGGGGCACCGACAGACGAAAAAGGGGGGAGGGCAGCGTCGGGCCAGTTAATTGGAGCTAATCCTTTGCCCCGGAGGCGTATTTGGGAGCCCAGAGCTAGGAGTGTGGACGGTGTGCTCTGCTCCTCCTCTTCCAGCACAGCTTCTGCCTTGCTCTCTACCCGGCTCTGGGGGGGAGACAGCCTGAAGAAGGGGGCGCCCAGGAGACAGGGGGCACTCTACCAGGGAAAGGACGCCTGCACAGAGGGCAGAGCAGGAGGTGGAGGAAAGACCTGGCCAGGATCAAGGTAAGAGGAAGGGAGCAGCTCCATCCTGCCTGCTTGGATTCTGCAAAGTGACTCAGAAGTGACGGAGAGGGGGGCAAAGCTGTGCCCAGCTCCTGTGTGTGCCCTCCTGATGAGGGGTGGCTGGGCACTGGGTGTCATCTGCTGCTCCTCTAACTGGGGATGAGGGAGGGGGGGGGGGGGCTCTGCTGCAGACTGTAGGGAGAGGGACCCAGGGGGTGACATCGGTAGCATTGTCTGATGCCCATGCTACTCTAGACAGTATGCACCCATAGCAAGCTGTCTGTGAAGCCTGCAGTGCCAACCTGAACATACATTGTGATATTGCAGTCTCTTCCCTATACAAAGTGTGTTGGGGAGCTGAGGACTCCTGCACTGAGGGTCTCTGGAAAGGGGATTTTGGAGCAGTTGGGGGAAGCAATGGATTGAGATTGTGTTCTCACCATTGTTTTTTTTTTCTGATGGGAGGACACGGTGGCTGGATGCTGGGAGTTTATACACACTTCCACTTGTCCAAAACTTTCCTGCAAATCCTCATGGCTCTGCAGGAGTCACTTTGTGTCCCCTGCTGTCTCATATTTGCCACCTGGAGGGTGGAGAGGGCGAGGGGACATCTGATGGGTTACTGTGATCCTAATGAATGGCTAGACGGAGAAATGGATACATGTTCACACACACACACATATATATATATTTTATATATGTATGTATGCATATACATGTGTGCGAGTGTGTGTGTATATGTATATGTATATATATATATATATATATATATATATATATATATATATATATATATATATATATATATATGTATATAATTGTTATTTTTTTTTAAAATATATTATTATAGTATAGTATTTTTTTTAATTTTACATAATTTTTATTTATTTATTATTTTCCCTTTGGGGCTCAGCTGAAGTTTTTAATGACTTGTCCCATCATGAAACTGACCTATTCTGCTTTATTACATATTCATTTGTCATTAATTAGGTATTTGTCAATCAGAGGTTACTGGGCAGTTAAAAAATAAATAAAAATCTCATGTATTTGATCACTTTAGCCAGCCCTACAGACCAGCGTTTAGGGGTCTCCTGTTTAGGAATGAAACTTCTGTCATTTAGGTAGACCCCCCCCTCCCTTCTATGCCCAGACAGCAATGATAGTGTATAGACTAGTACTGCATGTGTATAGACTAGTACTGCATGTGTATAGGCATTCTTAACTCTCACAAGAAAATAGCACTCAGTCTGCTTTTTGTGTGGTTCTGCTAAATTATTTTAAAGTGATAATCAAAGTATGAGCTTCAGAGCCATACATTCTGTAGCCGTGCTGGGTCACCCCTCATCCCCGGGCTCCTGAGACATGCCCATTAGACGCATGCTCCCTGAAAGCTTGTCTGGGGTTGTGTAGGTTAACTTGCTTTCATGGTCACCGATTCTAATATCTTTTGCAAGCATGACATTTGCATAATGTAGCTGTGAACTTGACTTCATCTCAAATTATTTTTGCTTGCATACCTGCCGAATCATCATCAACCCAACCCAACCCCCCCCCCCCCATTACTTCTATTGTTAGTGGGAGACTTAGGAGGGAGTTCCTTGCATGTTCTGTGTAACCTTTCACCTACCCAGTCCCAGTCCGCCTTGTCTTTAGTTTCCACAGCCTCTGTGTTCCCAACATCAACAAGCAGCCTTAGTTACCAAGGCCTTGAGCCATGTGCAGAGGTGGGAAAACCTCATACACCCAAAACTTCTTATACCTTTCAAGCCTTCTTTTCTTTAAAGCAGGATGTGAATAGCTGATCTTTATGTATATATGAAACAAGGAGTATTCCTGTGGTCTTTTGTGCAGTGCCGGCAACACCCTGGAATATACTCTTCAGCATTCTCTGCTCCAGGCAAAGTGCCTAGGGCAGCCGGCTTGAATGAAGCTCTCAGAGAAAAAATCTGCCATTCCGTTTACCTTTTATGGTTAAAATAACAGCTTAGCAGAGAGGCAACTTCACGGAGAAACGATTTTCTTCAAATCGACTCAGGCGGCAGGCGAGCTAGTTTAATCACCCCTAGAGAGCTGAACAACTGTGAGCACAATGGGACACAGAATCATTTTGTGTGTAAATGAGCATGGCATCCTGATTACTTCACTTTACATGGGCAAATAGCTTTTACAAGCAACATTTGTGCAGTTAGTCGTCAGAGGCAGGGGGAAGATAATCTGCCTTTTCAAAGAACTTGATGTGCTGTTCTGAAGGAAGGGGTGGAGGTGGGGGGAGACAATGAAAAAAAAAAAGAAGACATTTCCCAGATAATTTGAAGGCCTGGCAGTATTGGTTTTGCCTACAGCAAAACAAGCCATCACCCAATACCCCATGTATCAAGGCCACCCTCCCTTTTGTAGGCAATTAAAGGCAGTGATTCTTTTAAGAACACTGACTAGTGTAATAGTGTATAACCCAGGGTATGGTAGAACAGACCAGAGCCACAAGGGTTGGACCAGTCCCAGAAGCCAGGTAGCCAGTATGGCGAAAGACTACAGCACTTGAAGGTCACTGGGCCATCACTATTAATGTCAATAAAAGCACATGGACCTGTCTACTAAGTGCCTACCAACTCCTGAACTGTACATTATTCTTGCCAGTGTGAAGGAACAAAGGCAAAAAATAAAAATGATGAGATGGACAGAGTACGAGGATGTGAGCAATGGAAGATTCACTTGGGGTTGCAAGGTTGGAAGAACAGTCGAAAAGGTCAGACATTTTTTAACAATACTACCTTGTACTTGTTAGTTTATTGACAACTGGTGCCACCTTTCACATCCCCAGTGGTGTTCATGCAATAAATATTTAGGTAACGAGTGGAGGGGAAATTTTGGGGGCATGTAATTTCTAGGTGGACATCAAATTAATTGGGTTTGGTATTTATACGGTGGCCAAACAGAACATTATTGTTGAAATTCTTCATGTCTGACATATTTGTGTGATGTTTTGGACCGCCGAGCGCCGTACAAGGACGTAGGCTGCTCTTCAGAAAGCATTTTTCTTTATCACAGGTTGGAACTTTGTAGGATTGGGTGATGGATGTATACATAAGATTATTTGACATCCATCTGTGGCCGCAATGCCAAACTAACCTTTCCTTTCATTAAAATTCCAGAGCTAATGTTAGAAAATAAAATATGAACACTAAAATAAGTTATTGGAAGTCCTTCACCCTGACACCTAGTTAGAGTGTGGATGGACCTAAACATGGCCAGTGGTCCAGCAACCGCCGATCTCATAGTCCTCCAAAAGGTGTATGATGATAGTGATGGTCCACTAAATGCCCCCCCCCCCCCCCCCGACCTACATGCAGCTGTCTAAACCTGACAGTACAGAAAATCCCAAATCTTTCTTTTTTTAAGTGGAATGGGAAACTAATTTTTCCTACCTTTAACCACAGAGGAACAATTTGCAGTGAGTGATATTGGTTTAATGTGTTATATACTGTGAAATAGACTTTAGCAAAACATTACAATTCTAAAAATCCACTGACAGTAAAGAAATGGATTGAAAAACTAGATTGCCTGATGCGTATGTTGGAACTGACCGCCCAACTATGTGACCGCTTCACATACACCTGGGGATCTTGGGTCCTCTTCCGAGATACTGCCCAGGTCCAAAACCTGCATCTAAGTGAGCCGCAAAAGATAAACCAAGGACCCCCTTTTGTCAGGCATCCTTCGACTCATTGGTATCACCATCACTTTTTTTTTCTTTTTTTTTTATCTTTTTTGGCTACCATTGGCTCCTACGCTATAGACTCTCCCCAGATGAAGTAGTTCCACGCATCACCCAAACATTCTGAAGACCCTAATCAACTCTCAGAACATAACCCAGATATGTAGAATATGCTGTCAAGTGTACCAGTCTCACCAGATTGATCGTTAGTGGTGTGTCTTTTATGCACCACATCTATAATGTGAAGTGCAAGATTTGGTCAATTACACAACTCTGTTCTGAGCTTTTACTGTCCTATTTCTCTATCAGTGTTTTTGAATAAATAAAATCTTTCAAAAAATAACCTTGAGGCTGGCCATACATGATCGATTTTCTTGCACAATTTTCCTTATGATTTATTGTGTAGCGCAAGGGCCTGCCTAATTGGATACAATTGAAAGTTGTTTAGTTTTGACCTTATATTACATGTTTTTTTGTAAATCTAAAGGAAAGTTGTACAAGAACATTGAACGTGTATGGCCAGCCCTAGAAAATGCTTCAGCTACGTGCTGCAACTACCAGTGACTTGATATTACTGAAACAATAATAATTTATTAAACTTTGAACAGACCAATGACATATAATGCAAGCATTCCATAGGTAACATGGCATCCATTGGTCTTTCCATTGAAGTCACTCTGTCTATCTATTAAATAATAAGGGGTGATATTAGAATGAGGAAGCAAGAAAAGAAATCACTTAGGCTTATTAATGCCTTTTTACAAGGGATTTGTGTCTAATTGATCACTTCGCTGATGGCCAGCTCCAAGAATCTACTACTTTTTCAGTAAAAGACTCTAATACTTTCTAATGCTTACTGACAGTTTTAGACAATGCCCCCTTGGAATCTTACTGAAAGCAAATCTTTTACCTATCAAGCGAGGTCACATTTCTTTACAGCAGATGGAGACAATTCAGAATTTACTTTAACTTTTTACATGTGTTGCCAAGGATGAGTAACGAGCGGTGGAAAAATCAGTGGCACCGCCTGGAGTTGGGAGAATATGTAGACCTTGTTGCGCACCTTGAGACAGAAAATAGTTGTAAAAAATGAAATATTGAAGATTGTATCACATTGTAGCATTACCTGTACCTGGTTATGTCTTTTTTTTTTTTGCAGTCTCACTATGAACTCAGACAGACTCAGTAGAAAGATTATCAATTGGTGAACTGCTGCATGTCAAGTGCTCTTTCCTTCCTAGTCAAATCCCCTGCAGATTTTTTATATTATGTTCTTTTAGTAAATGAATCATATGCAACTATGCATACATTTTGTTTTGGTCAAAGGAGCTCACAGTCTACAAGATTAGCATATATTTGAATATCAATATTAATATCTTATTGTACAAATGACTGTAAACAGATGACTGTATCTCAGGAAAGCCTCAGTATCTGTTGTCATATTGAATGCTGTGTGTATATTATCCAGGGTGCACACAGTAATGTGATCCAGAGTCCTTTAGGCACTTTCATTGTGTCTGCCTTTTCCATGTATTGTGTAACAGACTGTACTAAGTTTATATTACAGCCCAGCAGTGATTTCAGTCTGCGTGCGTTATACTGCCTAACAGACTGTACCACACACGCTTCTTCTGTTGCACTCTGGTAGTGAATATATAGTCTAAGGTTTTTTGGACAACACAATACATTGTTGCTGTACAGTGTACCTGGCATATCATTATGCATATCTTGCATCATGGATATCCTAAACTTCAGTGATGGTGTTTTGTATGTTTTTTTTCCAACATGTAGACATCGCTTCCATCTTAGAAATTAAAGTAAAGCTCCCGGAAATCACAGACATAAGACATAAAGAAATCACTTTTCCATTTTATGTGCACGCTCCTTTAAAAATCACCAGTGGAACATAAAGAAACTGGGCACCTTCTCTTTAAATTTCTGGCTCTGTAATAGAATGCAACACAGAGTCTGGAGCTGAGATATAATAAGTCAATTAATATCAGAATTATTATTATATTGTAATACTAATCTGAAAACACTGATGGGTTTAGCAGAAACCCTGGTTCCTTTGGGGGACTCTGTGACCAAGAAGTATTTTCTTAGTGACAGATATCCTTTAAATTAGAACTTTATATGTGCTTTGGAGAGAGGTGAGACCTGTGACAAGCATTGAAGAGAAAGGCACACAGGACAAACTCAATGGAACTTTGATGGCCAAGTAATGGACAGAGAGAAAAGGAAAGACCTAAACTTTGAAAATCTAGAAAGATAGATAAATAATTGGATATGAGAGTATATGGCCAAGTAATGGACACAGAGAAAGGGAAATACCTGAACGCTTAGGCTGGCCATACGTTATACACATTTCCTGTTCCATTTTTTCTTTTAAAATTAACAAAACCATATAATATGAGGTCAAACCAAAATATTTTCTATTTGTATGCAATCAGGCAGGCCCTTGCACTACATAGTTAAAGGTAAACCTAAAGGAAATTGAACAAGAACATATTATAATGTATGGCCAGCTTAAGAGAACTTTAAGTCTACAAAGACTGAAATGACAAAGAGTAATAGATCGATAGATAGATACATATAAAGATATGGATATTTGATAAGTCTACGCAGAATATCTCAGGATACTTGTATGTGGTAAAGGGATAGTTTATAAAAAAAAAAAAAAAAGAGAGTGTAATGCATCCTACACCAGGACAGCAATCAAGTGAGAACCTTTATTATTTGATTTCTCCTTAATGTAAGTAGACCTTAGAAGCCAATTTTGGTTTACTTCCCATATCGAATATCTCAGATTAGCCTCTTGCCGGCCATTATGATGGTCACTATGATGGCCTTATTGCACAGTGTGTGTGAATTGTGATGCAAGGTGAAATCTAGTTTCATTGGGTTCCTTTGCCTGGTTTATCTTCAGTGCTGTCCACACTACCCGAAAGAAAGCCACAAACTAGGGTCTAAATGTAGTGGGGCAAAGGAAACAACCGATTCGTGCCCAAATGGTCAGGGATCCCACCATGAGTGTGTGCTGTATTGAGAATAGTACTTCTGATGAAAAGGACAAAGGTTGAGAGTACCATCTTTGGCTAAAGCTAACAGATGTGGCATGGCAGTCCAGTAACTCTGAGCGATGTGGTGGCACAAAGGTCTGCCAGGGCCATTCATGTCTTCTTTCCTCACCTCTCCATTGGAACAAAAATGGCTGAGCCAAGGCAATGGTGGTGCCAAGGGCCAGTCAGATTACACATTCATGTCCAACTACCCTTGAATGTCAATAGGTGGTTGAACTGTAGATGGAATCACACTAATGCGGTTAAGGACAAGGAGACAGATATATATCTTCCAATACAGAATACAGTTGTATATCCACCCCCCCCCCCCACCCCAATCTGCCTTTCTTCTTCATCTGCTGTCTCCCCCTCTATGAGGCTGTTCAGGATATTGTTACTCATTAAAAAAGTTACCACCTGAAACGCAAACCATCAGGAAAAGATTAGATTCTGGTATCTGTATATGGTTATTACTTGTAATGACAATAGATTCCAAAACGATGACACTGCCGGGGGTGCCTTAAGCTGTCAGCTTTTATTTATATGGTTTAAAACGTTTTTCGAAAATGAAAAGAAAAAATGGTTGCTGTAACTGCTTGTGTGGAGCTGGGCTTTCAATTTGATTGTCATTTAATATTGAAGTATATTGAAAGACAAAATGTTCTATTTTATTTTGGATAAAGTAGGGAATAGTTAAAATCCCTAATGGCTTTTTTTTTGTGCCTCTGGGAGATTTCTCTTCACTTCTTGTCCTATAATCACAACGGGAAATAAGCGGAAATCCCTGCAAAATGAGGAAGATCATCTCTTATGCCGCGTACACACGATCAGGCTTTTGCCCGGCCAAAAGCACATCGGAATTCCGACGGAATTCCATCGGAGTAAAATAGAACATGTTCTATATTTAGAATCTCCGATGGAATTCATCCGAATTTCCGATGGAATTTCTCCGATGGGGCATACACACGGTTGAAATTTCTTATGGAAAAAGTTCATCTGACTTTTTCCATCGGAAATTCCGATTGTGTGTAAGCGGCATTAGCTGTCAACACAACATGTGTCCCCACTGGAAGATTTCAACTCTAGTGAGAGATCTTCCCATCACTTTAAGCCCTTGGGGTCACCAGGACAAATAGAAAGGTTAAATATCCCTATCAGGAAAACAGGTAGCAATAAAAGACAGAAGGAAGTTCTAGCCTCTTACTACTCTATGCAGATCAACAACAAAAAAACTTTGGCTTTAGATACACTTTACAAAAAGGGGAAGAGCAAGGAAGGTGGGACTTTGTGTAACATGGCTTACCGGGCCATGATTTCATTCAAAGTCCCTAGGGAATACATGACCCCATCAGGTCATGGCTTCTTTAAAGTCCCTAAAAATTCTCAAATTTTCATTAAACACTTTACAAAAAGATATCAATAAGATAGAATGGGTCCAGAGATGATAAAAAAAGGGTGAAAGGTCTGATGGATAAAACATATTAGTGGAGACTTCGGAAACAAAATATGTATAGTCTGGAGGAAAGAAGGGAGACTGAAACCTTTAAGGGGGTGAATAAGGTTCAGGATTACAATATTTTCAATATGAAGCCAAGGTCAAGAACAAGAGGACATGACCTCAACTTAGCAAGAGAACAGTTCAAAACTAACCTTAAAAAATATTTTTTTACTGAAAGAGTAGTTGATGCTTGAAATAGACTTTCAGCTGACATAGTGAGCCAGTCAACAGTAAATTAATTTAAACAGGCATGGGACAAACAAAAATAAAAAACACAAAACAAAATGAATAAAAAACAAAATGGGCAGACACGATGAACCCTTTGGTCTTCTTTCTACCATCACTCTTCTATGTTTCTTTAAAGTCCAACTATTAAAATCCCATACACAGGGTGACAACGCTGCAGTGATGTCATGGCAGAATGAGCAATGTTGTCATTTATTAGGAAGAAGTTGAAATTTAATGGATCTACTGACAAGATGACAACTGTGTTACAGGAGGGATGCGACAAACAATGTGATTATGGTTGACAACCTTTATAATATAGAGTATGTAAGGTGTCCCATTAAGGGCTGCAAAGGTTTTCTCTTGTATGGAAAATGAGGGAGCCCTAGTTTTGATTTTTTCATATATATATATATATATATATATATATATATATATATATGTGTGTGTGTGTGTGTGTGTGTGTGTGTGTGTGTGTGTGTATCTACACACACATGCATATATATGCTAAAAAGGTAGTACTGAAAGGGTTAACGCCATCGGCCTACTGTACAAAGTTCATAGGTAACTTGTACTTTGTACTTAAGATTGGGCGGCTGGTAGCAATTTAGAAGTTTTTCATGTGTACATCAAAGGCAAGTGGAATCTTGGGCATCCGTAATGGTAATCTATGCCAATTGGTGCTGGCAGGTAGATTGATGTCAGATTGTTCCCGTCTATTAGGCTTCTTTAATGACCCCTCTTCATCAATAAAAAAAAAAAAGAATTTCACATCTGTATTGTTTTCTTTTTTATGCACAGGTAAAAAAAAACAGAAATGCTACAGTAGGTAATCTGATGTGTAAGAAATAAATGCCTGAAGTCTCGAGGAAGTCACTAATTTAGAGGTGTCTTGTTATTGAGACGCACTTGCAAAAAAAAAACCCGAATCTCAATTCGCAAATTGGCTCCACGTTTGTCAGGGGATATTTCACATCTAACACGTAAGCCCACGACCTTTAATTAGAAATTTTGCAGTTTGTTTTGTGCCCCTGGAGGCTGACACCTTGAAAAAATTACAAAAAAAAAAACTGCTCCTGATTTCGCCTTGCTAATAAGCATATTCCTCCTACCCTCTGGTATTTTAAAGAGAATGATGCAAAAGACGTTTAATTGTAGCAGTGGCAATAATTTGTAAGGGAAATGTATTATCAGGGAGAAAGCAAAGATGATCTGATTAAATCTGTGATCACATCACAAAATTTTGCCTGTCTGTACTGAAGGATTGTTTTTTTTTTTTTTTTTGCGATCAGGACGAAGGCAGCATGTCCCGTCTGTCTCTAACGCGTTCGCCGGTCTCCCCGTTGGCTTCGCAAGGAATTCCTCTCCCTGCCCAACTCACCAAATCCAACGCACCTGTCCACCTTGACGTAGGGGGACATATGTACACGAGCAGCCTAGCTACCTTGACGAAGTACCCCGACTCCAGGTAAGAGATGTCACTTTGTTCATTTTCATGTCAAATCTGATGCCAGTGTTGTGCGTACTCCCAGTCCGCGTCCTTCTTTTTAAATGCCAGACTCTTGAATATGTTATTTGTACAGATTTTCTTTGCACTGAACAAACCCAGAGATTTTAGAATTCTAGAATATTGATGAAAGATTAGGACTTTATGGGGGGAGAAATAGGAGCAAGCGACTGATTCGATTTCAACTTCTGTTTGAGCCATCGACAACGAAGGACGACAGTTTAATGATGAATCCGTAAACACTTTGTTTTAGTAAAGTAGATGTAAACCCTAAATGGATGAAACTTAGTATGCACAATGAATTTTTTATAAAATCCTCTTTTTACCCTTTTCATTCCTTATTGGCTGTTAGAGCTGTTGCTCTCCTCGCCACTTCCTATTGCCTTTCACTCCTGCGTTGGCTGCACACACATTGCTCTGGATGGTGACGATGTGTGTCGGCATGGCCACTTGTAGTCTCTAGTAGGCACGTGCTGCAACACAGGAGAACAATTGCGAACAGTTTTCACTCCATAACTGGAAATTCCTGAACACAGACCTGCATGTCAGGATCACCAATAAATTTTTTTAATAAAAGCTGCAAAGATTAAAAACTTTTTGAAATTACATTAACATGTTATATCTTATGTTTTGGCCATTGTGTCTAGATCTACATTAAGCCTGTGTGTGGTCTATCTAGTCTTCCCATGCTGCCTACCTTAGTTTTGTCTAAAGCTGAAGATGGGATTGCATACTTTAATTGCAATTAGCTTTAATTTACTTGCTGTATATTATATTAGCCTTTCTCAACCAGGATTCCTCCAGAGGTTGCTAGCAGTTCCTTGATCACTGAACAGTTTCTGCCTCCCAGATGAGTTTAATATTAACACTAATAATCTTTCCAGCTATCCGTAAGGGGCATTTTTTTCACTGACCACCAATGTTAGGAGCATTTGTCCCACTAGCCAGAAATGTAACGGGCATTCTTCCTACTAACCACAATTGTAAGGGACATTCTTCCCACTGACACCAATGTATGGGGAATTCTTCCTACTGACCACCAATGAAAAGGGAATTCTTCCCAAGGACCACCAATGTAAGGGGTATTCTTCCCAAGGACCACCAATGTAAGGGGTATTCTTCCCAAGGACCACCAATGTAAGGGGATTTCTTCCCAATGAACACCAACGAAAGGGGAATTCTTCACAATGAACACCAATGTAAGGGAAATCCTTCCCAATGAACATCAATGAAAGGGGGATTCTTCCCAAGGACCACCAATGTAAGGGGTATTCTTCCCAATGAACACCAATGAAAGGGGAATTCTTCACAATGAACACCAATGTAAGGGAAATCCTTCCCAATGAACACCAATGTAAAGGGAAACCCTTCCCAATGACCACCAATGAAAGGGTAATCCTTCCCAATGAACACCAATGAAAGGGCAATCCTTCCCAATGAACACCAATGAAAAGGTAATCCTTCCCAATGCACACCAATGAAAAGGTAATCCTTCCCAATGCACACCAATGAAAAGGTAATCCTTCCCAATGCACACCAATGTAAAGGGAATACATCCCAGGGACCACCAATGAAAGGGGAGTTTTATCCCAATGACCACCAATATAAGAGAAATCCTTCCCAATGACCACCAATTTAAGAGTAATATTTCCCAATGAAAACCAGTAGAAGGGAAACCTTCTCCCTCTGATCGCTAATGCAAGTGGGTCTTTCTCCACTGACCACTAATATGAGGGCACCATACCTATTAATAATGTATAAAAGCACTAGTGTAAGAAAGCACTATACTGACCATCAATGTAAGAGGCACTATTTTAAAGACCATCACTATAAGGCCATACATACACTTGGCGTCTAGCTCATGCACATCCAATCCTGGCATTCTCATGCAACCAGGGGGCACAGCCTGACAAAGTCTATGACAGGCCAAAATAGCTGCGGCTAGACCCGGTACCAAGTGATACTTGGCTTTAGGGCCCTATAGGTTCAGGTATCCCTGGAAAGCAGATATTTTGTGATTTTTTTTTTCCTTGATTACTAATGTGAGCAGGTACTGCTATTTTCACAGTCTGCATTCTATTTGTGGTCATTATTATTTGTTTGATTGTATTATGTTGAATTATATTATACATTCCTTATTCTTTTATTTATTCTTATATTCACAAGTTTCTATTCATGCTTATGTCCCGTCAGCTGAGGGGTTCCCTGAGGCCTGTGTGTAATTTAAAGAGTCCCTTGATGACAAAATGTTAATTATGGGTGCTGTAGAGTGTGGAAAACATTGATCCAAGGAAGCAATACAACTGCAATAGGTGGGAAGAACCACGTTTGCCCCAGGTGTTTTGTTTTGCCTTCCTCCAATTCATGTCTTTTGAACCTAATGGGCATTTGTCATTTTCCAACCTATTATATACCTTTAGAGAGAGCTGTGCTCATCCCAAATTTAGTTAAAGTTTAAATAAAGTTTCAGAGATACTTAGTTATGTACAGCAATGTAGGGAATAGGGAATTGCATTCTTTTTTTGTTAGAAAAATACTGTTTTCTTTTTACATGCTTTCTTTCTTTCTCTCTCTCTCTGTGCGGAGCTCTTCCTGTAGATTCTTAATAGGAACTTCCTGTGAACATATGCACATTCCACCAATGGCTTAACATTATGGGCCAGATTCAGAAAGCTTTTACGCCGGCGTATCTATTGATACGCCGCGTAAGTTAAAAGATGCACCGTCGTATCTATGTGCAGTATTCTGGAACCTAGATACGCCTGAAATCTGGCTTCAGCCGACCGACGTAAGTTGCTGTACGCCGTCGTATCTTGGGTGCATATTTACGCTGGCCGCAAGCTGCGCTTCCGTAGATTTACGCGTTGAATATGTAAATGAGCTAGATACGCCGATTCACTAACGTACTTGCGCCCGCTACGCCGTTTACGTAAGGCTTACGTCTGGCGTAACGTTACCCCTGCTATATGAGGTGCAGGTAATGCAAAGTATGGACGTCGGCACAAGCGTATCTTTTTACGTTGTTTACGTAAGTCGTACGTGAATGGGGCTGTGCGTAGGTTACGTTCACATCACAGGCATTGAGCCAGTGTAACTTAGGGAGAAAATTCGACGTAATACTGAGCATGCGCACACAAGCGCCGTTAGTTAGGCGCTTCATTTACATGGGGTCATGATTCATTTCCATACAACACGCCCCCTACCAGCCTACTTTGAATTAGGCGGGCTTACGCCGGCCCATATACGCTACGTTGCCGTAACTTAGGGAGCAAGTGCTTTGTGAATACAGTACTTGCCTCACTAAGTTACGTTGGCGTAGCGCATATGAGATGCGCTACGCCCGACTATAGATACGCAGCGGTACGTGAATCTGGCCCTATAATTTCTACAGTGGTGACCTAAGCAGAATTTGCAAGTGCTTAAAAGATGTAATGTCAAAAAGTTGAACCTGTTGCTCTGCTTTGTTTTAAATAATACAAGCAATGTCTATCCACAGACACGTTCTGTCCTTGGGTGACATTACTTCCTGTCCTAGGGTGACAACACAGCAGATGAAGCGTTGTCACCTTGGCACAGGAGGTTCCTTGCTTGTATGATTAAAATTAAAGCGGGGCACGTAAAATAGGTTTGACTCTTTGACATTACAAGAACAGTATATGTGCAACAACTTATTTGGTTTAGGTGTTTGAGTTAGTAGGCGACATCTAGTACTTCCTATCATTCCCTTTAATCTGCCTCTCCCCCAGTTGTTTTGATATTGCAAAGGATACCATTCAAATTTAGTTTTCATAAAAGATTTTAATACCACTTGTGGATAAATAGAGTTCTTGATATGTTTACGGTGAAGGTGGCTTAGTGGGGAGAGATGTGTTAAGCAAAGCTGATATTCTGTAAGGTTCAGGGTACGAGATAGCTGGACCGGTTGGGGTTGGGGATTCCAAAAGATGGGAGAGGCTCTTGGGAAGACCTGAAGGTGAGCATGGGAGGAGATGACGAGGAAGATGGAGAGCAGGTGGTCTTGGGAAGAGCAGATACAGGGGTTTGGATGATGGTGGTGTAGCACAGGGCAGAATTGTGGATTGCTTTAGACCAGGGGTCTCCAAACTGTGACCCAGGGGCCGTATTTGACCTTTTGCTTGCTCTGATCTGGCCCTTGGGGTACTATTTCACCAACTCACACCAAAGATGGAGCACCATTCCCACTACTGACACCATCTATGGAGCACTGTTCTTCTAATTGGTATCTGTAATGGAGCACCTTTCCTCCCATTGAAACCAATGATGGGGAACTGATGCCGGGGCATTTTCTACTCCCACTATGACACAATCTGACCTCTCTAAAGACTGAAGGACAATAAACTTGCCCTTTGCTTAGTAAGTTTGGAGACCCCTGTTTTAACACATTGTTATGGATAAGTCTGGCAGCAAATACATCAACCAATAGTCGTTATCAAAAGTAATTTCCTATATTTTTTAAATCTGCAGCTTTCATTGATTATTAATAATATAAATAATAATTAAATATTTACCCCCATTATTTATCATATAATTTCCCTGGTGATCCTGCCACAAAAGTCCTTGCTTGGTGCCATTTCTCTGCACCTGTCTTCCAACTGTGCTCCTGCACTGTCACCCTGTCACATAGGCTTCTGATGGAGACTACAATAGTCATTACAACATACATTACACAGCCATGATCCACTGTTTTCACCATCGGAACACCCGCCCTGAGAAATGACATTCAGCCATTGCTGGAGTTTATATAGGCTGGATGTGGCTGCAAAGAGGCTGCAGCAGCACTGAGATGTAAAGGATGAAAAAAGGTCAAAACTGAATTTAATAGAAAAGAATTATAATAATAATACATTCGGGAATTTTTTTATGCTATTCAGTGCTAAATAGGGACCATTGCCAGTTTTAGACTTCCTGGTGATTATTGCCAACTTAAAGTGGTATTAAACCCAAAATGTAATATAGTATATTTTAGCTTACCATTCACAAGATATGGTTTGCTGCATTCGTTTTCTTTTCTTTTTTAGCCTCCCCCCCCCCCTCTGTTTTCACCTGGTGATCTGGCCAGTAGTACACCTCTACTTTTAAACAAGAGATTGTGAAATATAACCGATGAACAGTACTGCCTCCCTTCATTGTAATGGCCATTCTGAGGGCGCTCAGTACCCAGTGCCGTCATAAGCGGTGTGTGCCTGCCGCATCAACAACAATATGTCATTCAACAGCACAGTAGACGCAAGGGAAAGCAGAAAAAATATCCCATAACATAATTAGAGCTGAGATCCTTTTTTTTTTTGGTTCAGGCTTTTATGTGGTATGGAGGAGCAGAAAGCAAGTACAAATGTGAATGGCAAATCATTAACTCCCCCTTTAGGTAAATGGTACAATGATGGCTTCAGATGTGTACCCCTAGAAAAAAAAAGTTACACTTTTCGACATACCATTTTCCTAGTCAGGTGTGACCATTCCCCACAGATTTAGGCTGGGTTCACACTATTAGGAATTGAATGCGAGTTCCCCACATCCAATTCGCACAGCAGGAGATTTTGACCGTCTCTCTATGGAGCTGGTTCACACATCTCCAATGGGGCTTTGATGGAATTTGCACAGGAGTCCTGTGTGTCTTTTGGTCCATTTTCAGGTCGGAGTTCAGCCAAAAATTTGGGCTGAAATCAAGCCTGAAACGCTGAACGGGGACCAGGGCTCGAATCCTGTGGGAACGGAGTTCCTGCACTTTTTTCACAGCAGGAACGCAGTTCCCTTTGCAGGACAAAGCAGCCGAGCCGCCCGAGCCAATCCTTCACTACGCGGCGATGCCCAGCTCGAGTCACTGTCAGGGGCAGGCGAACCTTAGTAATCCTTTATGTCACTGGCCGCTTCCTGTAAATGGATTCATCGGGTAGTGTGCGGGTATTCCGTCACTTCCTCGATGCCGCAATGTCTACTGGGAGCTTTTGTCATTGTTCCCAGGAGACTTTGCGGAGGTCTGCCGTGAGTTATCGCGGGATTTAGAAAGAACTTGCTTAAAAAAAAAACATGCGGTTTAGTAATTATGCATATCAGGGTATAATTTTTATTTATTTTTTAGTGGGGGAGTGGATCTTGGGTGGGAGTTCCCACACTTTTTTCCCTAGGACTTAACCCCTGACGGGGACGCACCGGACCCCTGCTGTAAGCCGCATGTGGCAATAGTGTGAACCCAGCCTTAAGCCTGTACATGATTTATATTTTTTTATTTAGCCCAACACTGTAATTATCCGCCTAATTAGCAGAGTTTTTTTATTATAGCGATGCAGACAAATTGGCTTTGCTGTGTTTTCCGGTTGCGTCTGACCGGCCTCTGCCCCGACTTATAAACACTCAGGTTGTGATCTGGTGTAATAAGCTTCTGGAACAACAGGTAAATGTGTAACCAGCTCTTTACATTCGGCAAGGTCATCCTGAGTCTAGAAACGGATGCTGCAGCTCATCCGTCGTCATTTCTTTTTACCACAAGTCTCCGATGAGGGGAAAGAAAAGTGGAGCCCTCAGACAGAGGGGTAGTTCAGGGTATAATGTGGCATATTTTGGTTATGAGGTTCGTGTTTGTAACATCTTAATTAGAGACACGCTCGCTTCCCTGTGCTACCAGATGTTTGGCTTCAGTTACCACTATTAAAAATATATTCACCATGTAGTAAGATTTTACCAGTCCGACTTCTTGTGTTCATTTCCAAGGGTGGCTCAACCTAAAACATGGTCCCATAAAAGCCAATAATGGGCGATTCAATACAAAACTATTAATTCTGTGCGGTAGCTGGCAAGATAACGCACCAGCGCCTTCCATCTTGACAGTAGGTGTGCCTGTGGATCGTTGGCCTGGGATAGGAAGGGTAAAACTTGGATCTGAGTTTAGAGGGTTTGTGGGGAGTAGGGGAGTAGTCAATTAATATAGGAAGAGTGAGTGCCATACAAATTGTGTAAAACTTTATTTTGCTCAACAAGCAGTCACAAAGTGAAAGGTGGTCTTCTCTGCCTTTTGGCTAAGATTAAGTATAGTATCTGTTCTTATCAGTTTTCAGGAACAGAAAGCTGGTGTATTTATCCAAGGGAGGGCGCCATTAGTAATTCCTAATGTAATAAGGCCAGTACAGAGGAAGAATAGGTGTGAGCCCAAGGTGTGCCAGAGCACACCCGAAATACTCATAGCTGCCTGGATGACATGCACATTACTGGGATGAATCTCCTCCCCCAGCAGTTTATGTCACCCCCAGTTCTCAGGAGAACTGCAGGAACACACCCCCCCCCCCCCCAAGATGGATCCTGCCTCCTCTTTGCTTTCTTCTAGTACTGCAATTAAGTTTGAGTGGGTGGGATGGGGAGAAGAAGTCAGAGGGAGTTTGTGCAGACTATATAGCTTTGGGGTGCACACCTTAATGCAAAAGGCTGTGCATGCCTATGAGTGGAAGGGATCCTTCTCCTCCTGGGTTGAGTCTGGTCTGGGGAGACCTCACCGAGTACTTAGTGGACCAGCTTCGGAGGGTCCCCAAGGAGTGGCATCCACCTGGCTTTGGCCTAGGTAGAGCAGAGTGCCTTGCCCCTGTCAGGAGCCTTGTGCCCCAGGGGTTCAGGGATTGAAGGCCTTTCTTTTTGAAGGTTGGACCATTACTGAATCCTATGGGAATTTTTTCATGTGCTGGGATTTCATGGTTAATTTTTTCAATTTTAGTCACAAGGTTAAAAACAAAACAAAAAAACAAGTGGTCACAAAAAGAGGCCATGTTTCGAGACACAGCACTGCCACTTCATCAGGGCTAAGAAGCAAGATAACAGAATAAAATCTATTTAAGTTTTGAAAGTATAAAACATGAATGCATTATTATATAAGAAAATCATGATAGCTCCTTACAGTTGGATGAATAGACAGGTGGTTTGTGTTTCCCAAAGCTGTTTATTTTTATACCTGGTGGCATGGAAGTGGTGGCAATGTTCAGCGCTTTGACACTGGGCTGTTTGCTTTTCCAAACCAACATTGAAAGTATAGGGGGTAATTCCTTAGAAGGCTGACCTATTCAGGTGAATTCCAGCAAGTGGTTCAATCCCTCAGTAGAAAGGTATTCAAATTTCCCAGGTAGCTTGGACCTAAAGTGGATCACTGCATACACTATTATGTCAAAAGTATTCTAACAGACACCTGCCTTTACACACACATAAACTTTAATGGCCAACTCAATATTGAACCCTACGGACTAAGACTGGGGTGTCATTAAAGTTCATGAATGTGTTAAGGCCGGTATCCCAATTCTTTTGACAATATAGTGTATTTTGAACAAATGGCTCCCTATGCAGTGAGGTCAACGGCTATCCAAATGGCTCCCTATGCAGTGAGGTCAACGACTATCCAAATGGCTCCCTATGTAGTGAGGTCAATGAGTATGCTGTAGTAGCTAATATTCACACACACATTTGGATAAGTTTTTTGATCATTAGTGAATAGTGAATTACATGCTCTATTCCTAGAGGTTATAGCAGCAAAACTGCACTACTAAACCCCCATCCAGGAGTGCCAGGCCTTAAGCCTCGTACTCACAAGAAGAATATCGGATGAATGATCATCCATGTTTTATTTTTTTTTGCATGCTAGTCTCCTATCAAAAAACAAAAAGTTAGTAAAATTCTTGTACTACAGAATACAACTTTTCTTTAATTTCTGAGCATGCGTGGTCTTGGTCACACAATTTATGGTACAAGAATTTTTTTTGTGCATGTGCCTCTGGATATTTTTGCATGAACTTTCGTGATCACCTCTCGAAAGTCGTGTATTAATGATCAGATTATCAGACAATCGCTCCGAAAGCGGTATTTTTCGGCCGATTTTCCCATCGTGTGTACTAGGCATTAGCAAAGTCTTTACATTAAACAAGCTTGTTGACTTGCATTTACCAGCTTTATATGCAGCGGTATGTGTAAACTAAATCTAAACATATACAATATATGACTAACTGCATGTGGACCACCCTCCAAAAGTTCAGGTGTCTCCAGTGAAGCGTCCTGTTCATATTACTCCATACAAGGACATTGTAGACAATTTTGTTCTTCCAACCATGTGGCAACAGTGTGGGGTAGACCCTAAGGTGATTGTGAGCCAGGTCTTGTCATCCAACATCAGTACCTGACCTCACAAATGGGTACAGACACCCTCCAAAACTCTTGTATATCGTCTTACCAAAAAAGTGGAGGATGTTATTAACAAAAAAAAAAAAAAGAGTAGCAACTCCATGAAATTGGCCATAGGGGGAAACCCCATATTAATGGCCATGGTTTTGGAATGGGATGTTCATCATGCCCGTAAAGGAGTCCACCAACCTTCGCCCATATACAGGATATACGTGTGCAATTTAAATCTTATTACATAAAATTTGTGAAAGGAAGTACCATATTTCCTGCCCGGGTCTTATGTTAATTTTGGAAACAAAAGACACAGTAGGGCTTATTTCGGGGTAGATCTTACCATGTAATGTGCTGTCTTCTCTTCCCCTCTTCCTCCCTGCCTGTCAGGAATCCCCAGTGTGAACTGAGTTAAAATGCTTGTAAAATCCTATAATTTACTATATTACAGTAGTATATAATGTACAATGTGTGTGTTTCTGTAATATATCTATGCCAAATACCTTCGTTAGTGCCGCTCTGCGCTTCTGTGACCCCCCAGAGCTCTCCTCCCCACAATTATATTACAGAAACACACATATTGTACATTATATACTCCTGTAATAGAGTGGATTATAGTTTTTTTTACAAGCATTTTAAACTAGGGCTTATTTTTGGGGTAGGGCTGATATTGCAGCCTTCCTGGTAAATAACGCTAGGTCTTATTATCAGGGTAGGTCTTATTTTCGGGGAACACGGTATGCTTGCCAAAACACCAATTCAGAAATCTTCTTTTTCTCTTGCACACTAGGAAATTAACAAGATCCCCCTTGTTATTCTATGCAGCACCAACACTCATATATAGGAGGTTTTAGTTGTTTCCTTGTCTTTTGCAATGTCTGGCAAATCTAATTATTATTATTGCTGTGAATGTATCCAAGTGTCACCTCTGTCACCAACCTAAACAAGGCCAGGAAACGTTCCTGCACGCTCTGGAGGGAGGGGCTCAAACCAGTTTTCTGCTTTAATTGATGATCCGCTTCTAATTACAGGTACTGTGTTCATAACTTTGACCTGTAATTAAGCTTGATAGAGCGTTACAAACCTCCCTGGGAGGACTCATGATACCTTGTATGCTTGAAAACATCTTGCTTTACTAAGAGATGCAGATTTACAATTCACTTATAATAAGAAGCAGGGATTATTGGTCTTTATGGGAAATAAACAGAGATCTTTGCTGACAAACATAATGCCAAAGGTTAATGGCAAGGGGTTCAGGTTGGCTGTCATTAGGGTGCATGTGTGAGCCATTAAAGTGGACCTATGGTGTAATATTACCATACTTTCATCATTATATATAGTGTGTGCGAAATGCCGAGGGGGTAATGTGTAATTACAAAAGCCCATAGGCACGGGCAATGTGGTCATTGACATGGAATTTCCTGCTTGAACAGTGTGTTCCTAAAAGTAGATCTCAACCCTAAGTGGGCGACCTTTAGGGGTTGATTTACTAAAAGCAAATAAACTGTGTTTTGCAAGAACAGTTGCTCCAGAGCTTAGTAAATGAGCAGAAGCTCTGCTGACTTCCATTATCCAATCATGTGCAAGCAAAATTGCCGTTTTTTTCTATTTTCCTTGCACCTGATTGAGTACTCTTTGCTTCATTTACTAAGCTTTGGAGCAACGACTGCAGAGTGCAACTGCACTTTTCAAAGTGCAAAGTCTCTTTGGGCCAGATTCACGTAGATCGCCGCATCTCTGCGGCGGCATAACATATCTCATTTACCATACGCCACTGCAAGTTTTACGGGCAAGTGCTTAATTCACAAAGCACTTGCCTGTAAAAGTTGCGGCGGCGTAGCGTAAATCCTCCGGCGCAAGCCCGCCTAATTCAAATGATCCGGGTAGGGGGCGTGGATCATTTAAATTAGGCGCGTTCTCCCGTGCCGATCGTACTGCGCATGCGCCGTCCCTAAAATTTCCCGAAGTAAATTGCGCAAGGACGTCACTGGTTTCGACGTTAACGTAAATAGCGTCCAGCGGCATTCACGGACGACTTACGCAAACAACGTTAAATTTTCAAATTTCAACGCGGGAACGACGGCCATACTTAACATTGGCTACGCCACCTAGGGGGCAGCTTTATCTTTACGCCGCGTATCTCTTACGGAAACGGCGTAAATTTACTGCGACGGGCAAGCGTACGTTCGTGAATCGGCGTAACGACTCATTTGCATATTCTACGCCGACCGCAATGGAAGCGCCACCTAGCGGCCAGCTTAAATATTGCACCCTAAGATACGACGGCGCAGGCCGTCGTATCTTAGGCATGTTTAAGTGTATCTCAGTTTGAGAATACACTTAAACATACGACGGGCTTAGATTCGGAGTTACGTCGGCGTATCTGCTGATACGCCGGCGTAACTCTTTGAGAATCTGGCCCTCTGCCTTTAGTAATTCAACCCCTAAAGCCTCATACACACAATCGGATTTTCCGAGGACAAAGCCTAGGACTTTTTTCCAAAACGTGTTGGCCAGGAACTTGTATTGCATACAAACGGCAAAGAATTGTCAGCCAACAAACACAAAACTATGCGTTTTTTCAGCTCTTTAGCTCCAACCTTTGGGCAACTTCTGCTAATGTTGTGTTATGGTGAGCATTGCTTCTGAGCATGCGTGTTTGTACTTTGGAGTTTTGTCCGATGGACACACGATGGATGTACACACGATCGCATAATCCGACAACACACATTTATTGGCGGACAATTTTAAAGCATGCTATCCAACATTTGTTGGCGGAAAATCAGACAACAATTGGAGCGTACAAATGGTTGGATTTTCCAACAACAGTCTGTCATCACACAATTCCCATTGGATAATCTGATCGTGTGTACGAGGCTTTAGTTTGCTAAAACACTGTGCACCGTAAACAAAGGCCATGTTGTTTTTTTATATATTTTTTTTCACTTTTTTCTCAGCGCTGTTGCACTGGGATGGGGAATTGGGGCAAAGGAGGACATTTGAAGGCTCTGTGCTTGGAGGAGGAATTTTTTTGTGGGGGGGGGGGGGGATTTGTGCTGGGGGCATTTGGGGAGAGAGAATTTTAGCTGGGGAGATGGGGGGGCAAAGATGTGCGCTGGGAAGGAGGGAATTTCAGTAGGGGGGGCAAATTTGTACTGGGAGGAGGGTGAATTTATGCTTTGGGGGTAAGCATATTTTTATAGGGCTGGGGATCTTTGCTGACACATAAGGCTCATACATCTGGGGGAGGGGTGCAATTTTGCATGTTCGCCCTGGGCTATAGATGACCTTGTCCTGGCATTGCGTACACACAATCCTTCTTTTGCATGCTAGTCGTATATTGAACCTGAAGAATTTACTAAAGTGTTGAAAGTTCTCGTATGACAGAATTAAAAAATCGCAAGTGATGTCATGTGTTGTAAGTTATTTTCGAACGAAAACTGTACGGATTAAATGAAAATCGTAAGATCTGGTATCGTACGAGACAAATTTTTGTGTTTGTCCAATCAGATAATATCAGATGAACTTTTGGCTCTCAAAAGCTCTGTACCAACGATCCGATTACCGTGCCGAAAGCGGTAATTTTCGTGCGATTTTCGGATCGTGTGTCCGGGCCATAACGGCTCAGGAGCACAATCAGAAAGCAGGGACCGAGCGTTGTCATGCCATACAGAAAGTGCCTAAACAAAGAGTTTTTTAGGGCCATCGGGTATTTTTTTGCAGATTTTAAAGCCTGAATCGAATTTTTAGAATAAAATGTATCTGCTGTGAATACGTATTTCTCTATAGCAGGTCCATTTAACAAAAGCTGGCTTTAAAGGTTACTGTCCCTTTAAATGTTCAAGGGTTTGCTGTCCTCTGTCAGAGTTTTTGTATTTAGGGTGTCACCTTTTATCACGCATCCCATAATGAGCGGCTTCTGTCTTTTTTTTATTATAAAAGCTCGATGCTGTATTTTGAAAGTTTGCAACTACTGACGTCCCCCAGCCTTTAAAATCTTGTCTTCTGTACAAAGTCCTTCAGGCATTTCTGCTCCAAAGAGGTAATTATTCCTCCCCCGGACTCCCTTGCTTGCCTCTTTCTTGAGTTAAATATTAATTTAAGGAAGACATATATTAGAAAAAGTATGAAAAATTAGATTTGCAGGCCAGGTCTGCGGCTGCAGCCAGTTTTCTCGCTCCAGTATGTAAGGTGGTGGGGGAGGTTGGGCGTTTGAGATGCAGGACTCTACCGATGGTGTAGGTAAATACTTCTAACCCACTAACCTAAAGGGCAAACTCTCAAAGGATAAAGAGTCTATGTTGCTGTAGTAGTAACCAGATCCCAAAACCCAATTTTTAGTGCAGGAAAACTACTACTTTCTGTTTATCTGCTGATGGAATTCTGCTGCAGTGCATCTGGGCAGTGACTGAATTTATATAAACGTATGAGATATAGACTCAGTTTTCTCCCACTTGAGGTTGCCAAGGCCTTCCCAAAAACATGTATGAGTTCTCAGGAGCCAGA